>NC_069499.1:1244248666-1244368666 GCF_027579735.1 Bombina bombina
ATTCATTTGCGCGAACCCACGGTAATTTATGTTTCCCATATTTTCTATGGGTAGCATTGAGCGGCAATGTGCGCTCATATTACAAGTTGAAAGTAGATGCAATTGCGTGAACGTGCACTATGTAGAGGTTTAGGAGTTTCATAAGAAGGGGGTCTTATGGTGATTCGGGTTTGGAGGGCGAGTAGGGTGTTAGTTTTTTTCCACTTTTTTTTTGCTTAATTTACTTCTTTGGGGAATAGGTTTGTCGCACTATATTGTAAGTTTGGCTTTTTGCATGAGTCGGGTTAGCTTTGGAGCGATAACTATTTACTTTCAACTCATAATGCTAGTGCAACCCAACAAGCAAAAAAAGGTTACTTTTAGCGCAGTTAGCACTCTAGCAAAAGCGCTAATTAGCGCTCCACTTGTAATCTAGCCCTAAATGTTTTCAACAAAATAAATGATTAAAAAGTGTTTTATATCATTTTAGCATGCCTTTGGCTTAGTGCACCTTTGGGTTAGCACTCGAACTATAGGCAGGACCTTAATTTTGTAGAGCTCCCCATCGAAGTCTATTAGCACAGCTGCACTAACCACCTCCAAATGTTAGTGCGATTGATGCTTTTGCTCGAGTGCTACCATTTTGCTTTCATTTTGTAATATATGCGCAAGAATAAGAGCGCTATTGATTTTTAAAAATAAATACATTTTTTTTTTACTGCAATTGTTTATCAATAGCAAAACTCCATCCACCATTTGTCTTATTTGGATGACTATCTGGGCTTTAGTCTGCAGACAACAAGGCTAGCTACATCATAATGTTAGTGTAAAATAGATTGTTTTGCAGTTGTTATCACATAAAGCTAGTTAGAGAACATTATGTAGCAGTGTTAGCATTGGGAAGTCAGCAGGGGGCATTTAAAGGTTTGAGAAATTGAAAATCTCAATTGTTAAATCTAAATTACATGAAACAGGGCAACATTTAAAGGGACACTGAACCACAAATTTTTTCTTTCAGGATTTAGATAGAACATGAAATTTTAAGCAACTTTCTAATTTACGCCTATTATCAATTTTTCTTCATTCTCTTGCTATCTTTATTTTAAAAGCAGGAATGTAAATCTTAGCAGCCAGCCCATTTTAGGTTCAGCACCATGGATAGCGCTTGCTTATTGGAGGCTTACATTTATCCACCAATAAGCAAGTATAACCCAGGGGCGCGATACGATATACGGCGTAGTTTTCGGCGCAAGCGAGGGAACCCGCGCCGCCCTTAGTTTCACCTCGCACATCGGGGTATTACATATACGGCGCCGTCAGATGCTAAAGTGGGGTAAGTAGGACAAACTGGCGTTCTTCCAAAAAGTGCGCAAATACACATTTTACTCGTCACTTATGCCTGTATTTTGTTCACGTAAAGTCTCAATAAAGAGTAGTTTTATGCAAATTAGGCTAAGACTCGTAAAAATCACCCGCGACTCCATCTAAAAATGCGCAACGTAATTACGCTATTCAAAAGTCATATATAAACCCATGTGCAGCCACCATTTTCTTCAGTGTGTTTGGATGTTTCGTTGAGCTACAGCACACTACAGTGGAGTGGAGGATTAGTCAGAGTAGAGAGGCGCAAACAGAGGAGTTAGTTAGATTGCATTGTTGGTTGGTTAAGCTTGGACACTTACACATCTTTTTATATATTGCACACATATTGCATACATACATATACAAAATACACCACACTTTTTTTTTCTAACACCTCACACTTTTTTTTTCAATTTTACAGTGTGATAGGCTGAGTGTTTAGTTGTGATTGTGTGTGATTGAACTGGGAGTGAGTGTGAGTGTGTGTGAGGATGGCAGGGAGAGGTAGGGCGGAGGGGAGAGGAGTGGCAGGGAGAGGAGTATTGTACAGGACAGGAGGAGCAGCGGGGTCCCCGTCAGGGAGTAAGTGGAGTGGGGAGGGGGAGAGCTAGAAGGGATGATGGGAGGGGAGATGCCCGAGAGCCCCAGAGACCAGGCACATCAAGGAGAGGGACAGAGGGTGCACATGGGGACAGAAGGGGGGAGGAGGGATAGGATAGGGAGGAACCCACACCAGGGACATCGCAGGGAGCAAGCCAGGTGTCCACAGAGGATGAGAGGATGAGATGTCCTAATTTCTCATTCAATGAGAATGTTGCCCTAGTCCAGGCCATCATGGACAACCACAGTGCCCTCTTTGGCCAGGAGAAGGGCAAAGGTGTTGCCAGAAGGTGTAAAATGGCATGGTTGGCGGTAGAGGATGCCGTCAACTGTGTGGCCCCGCAGAGGAGGACTGTTGAGGGCCTTAAAAAAAGGTGGAACGACTGTAAGAGGCGGGTGAAAGAGAAAATGGGGCAGGAAGCCATGCACCAGAGGGGAACAGGCGGTGGTCCACCTCTGGACACAGAATACAACACCTGGCAGGAGATGATACGCAGGTCCCTGAGTATCACAGCAGTCCGTGGACTTCCAGGGGCTGTAACCACAGCACCTCATGCTGGTGAGTAACATCCGACACACCAGTATCATATGTATTTGAGATATAACATCCTTTAATGTCACACATTCATGTACACAATGAGGAGCATGGTATTTGGCCTACTAACAAAAACATCTACATATACATATATTTGACATTAATGCTACTTAACACAATGCAATTCATGATATGAGGTGGAATAGTGCAATACTAACATGTCTCAGAGTAACACAGGCCACAAGCCACTTGTAGAGTTTTCAGTAAATGGACACTATAGCCATCACAATACTTTTAGCTCAGAAAGCAGGTTCTGTGCCTACATCAGGCTAAAGTAAATTGTGTGACCATAGTGTCACTTAAAGAACACATTTTTTCCATCATTGACATGGACACATAACTATTGTATGAAACACATACCTGTATACTGTGCAGATTAAAATCCCTCATATCACAGATCACATTGTGCACATGCATGTTATAGAGTTTGACATGAGAATGAGTATAGGCCCTAGCATGTATCAATGTACATTGTATGCCTACATGGACATATATATATGACTGTACTAATCCCTCTCATCATTTGACTCCTCCACAGAACTTCCTGTCACCAGGCTGCAAACAGGCATGCTGCCCCCTCCACCACCAGTCACAGGCATGCAGCCACCACCACCAGTCTTCAGGCAACAAATTGAACATTATGCTCCCAGGCATGAGCAGGGTTGGATGGCGTCAGTAGAGGACCCGGAAGTGATGCCACCACCATTGGCATATGACCCCTGGCCAAAGGAATACTCTTCCTTTGGCTTTGAGGGGGAGCCAAGTCAGCCACAAAGGGTACATGTCTTTACCCCCCCCAACACAATATCAGGGCAGTCATGAATTTTATACACAAGGTATGTCCCAAGAACTGCAAACTGGACAGGGTGAGTGGTCACACACTGCTCATCAATGGGACTACCAATCCTCTGTAAGAGCTCCACCATCGTCTTCCCTTGGCAGAGCTCCAGCATCCTCTTCCCTTTGCAGAGCTCCAGCATCCTCTTCCCTTGGGAGAGCTCCAGCATCCTCTTCCCTTGGGAGAGCTCCAGCATCCTCTTCCCTTGGGAGAGCTCCAGCATCCTCTTCCCTTGGGAGAGCTCCAGCAACCTCTTCCCTTGGTAGAGCTCCAACATCTGCAGATGAGCATATAGCTGGAATTACTGAAGCACCAGCAGATGCAGCCGAGGATGTTGCACCAGCAGATGCAGCTGAGGATGTCGCACCAGCAGATGCAGCTGAGGTTGTAGCACCAGCAGATGCAGCTGAGGATGTCGCACCAGCATATGCAGCTGAGGATGTCCCACTAGCACCAGCAGAATCAGCTGGACTTGCATCTCAACACCTAGAAGCCCTGCTGCTGAAGAGCCTGTGGATGCACTGTATTCTCTCCTGGGTGAGGAATACATTTCACTACAGAGGAGGCTCATAATAAGCTGCGAGAGCAGACAAAGAGGCCAACAGAGGTTTCACAGGAGCCAAGAGCGGTTACTCAAGCATAGCATAGAGCTGCAGAGGGACATGGCAGCATCATTAAATGGAATTGTACAAAACCAGTCGCATATGATGCAAATTCTGTCTGATATGCAGATGGACAATAGATGGCGGGAACAAAATCAACTCTTGGGTGTGTTGGTTGAGCACTTTACACACCAGCAGGACACTGCCTCCAGCCTATCATCTGTGGCCAGAACACCAGCAGAAACAGAACAATCCTCTCAAACCAGGAGAACAAGGAAATCCACTACAGCCACCTCAGCTCCCTCATACAAGAAGCCAAAAAAGAAATAAATATTCTTATAGTTCACCATAAATCTTGTCCTCTGTTATTTACCATATAATTGTCATCCACATCCATGTGATGTGTGTTTTAGTACACTAACGCCTAGATTACGAATTTTGCTTTAGCCATAAAAAGTAGCGTTAAGGGGTTCTAACGCTGCTTTTTATCTAACGCTGGTATTACGAGTCAGGCAGCAAAGGGTCTACCGCTCACTTTCTTTCCACGACTCCCCTAATCTTCCGACCGGACAGCCGCCACCTACATTATCCCTATGAACCCCTAATCTGCTGCCCCTAACATCGCCGACACCTATATTATATTTATTAACCCCTAATCTGCCGCCCCCAACCTCGCCGCCACCTTCTTACACTTATTAACCCCTAATCTGCCGACCGGACATCACCGCCACTATAATAAATGTATTAACCCCTAAACCGCCACACTCCTGCCTCGCAAACACTATAATAAATTGTATTAACCCCTAATCTGCCCTCCCTAACATCGCTGCCACCTACCTTCAATTATTAACCCCTAATCTCCCGACCCCAGCTTCGCCGCTACTATAATAAAGTTATGAACCCCTAAACCTAAGTCTAACCTTAACCCTAACACCCCCCTAAATTAAATATAATTTAAATTAAAACGAAATAAATTTACTATAATGAATAAAATGATTCCTATTTAAAACTAAATACTTACCTATAAAATAAACCCTAATATAGCTACAATATAACTAATAGTTACATTGTAGCTATTTTAGGATTTATATTTATTTTACAGGCAACTTTGTATTTATTTTAACTAGGTACAATAGCTATTAAACAGTTAATAACTATTTAATAGCTACCTAGTTAAAATAATTACAAAATAACCTGTAAAATAAATCCTAACCTAAGTTACAATTACACTTAACACTACACTATCAATAAATTAATTAAATAAATTAACTACAATTATCTAAACTAAAATACAATTAAATAAACTAAACTATAATACAAAAACAAACAAACACTAAATTACAGAAAATAAAAAAAAGAAGTTTAAACTAATTACACCTAATCTAGGCCCCCTAATAAAATAAAAAAGCCCCCCAAAATAATAAAATGCCCTACCCTATCCTAAATTACAAAGTAATCAGCTCTTTTGCCAGCCCTTAAAAGGGCTTTTTGCGGGGCATTGCCCCAAAGTAATCAGCTCTTTTACCTGTAAATAAAAATACAATACCCTCCCCAACATTACAACCCACCACCCACATACCCCTACTCTAAAACCCACCCAAACCTCCCTTAAAAAACCCTAACACTAACCCCCTGAAGATCTCCCTACCTTGAGTCGTCTTCACTCAGCCGAGCCGAATTCTTCATCCAAGCGGGCAGAAGAGGTCCTCCATCCGGTTGAAGTGTTCATCCAAGCGGCATCTTCTATCTTCATCCATCCGAAGCGGAGCGGCAGCATCCTGAAGACCTCCAACGTGGAACATCCATCCTGGCCGACGACTGAACGATGAATGACAGTTCCTTTAAAGGACGTCATCCAAGACGGCGTCCCTCGAATTCCGATTGGCTGATAGGATTCTATCAGCCAATCGGAATTAAGGTAGGAAAAATCTGATTGGCTGATTCAATTAGCCAATCAGATTGAAGTTCAATCCGATTGGCTGATCCAATCAGCCAGTCGAATTGACCTCGCATTCTATTGGCTGTTCCGATTAGCCAATAGAATGCGAGGTCAATTCGACTGGCTGATTGGATCAGCCAATCGGATTGAACTTCAATCTGATTGGCTAATTGAATTGCATCAGCCAATCAAATTTTTCCAACCTTAATTTCGATTGGCTAATAGAATCCAATCAGCCTATCAGAATTCGAGGGACGCCATCTTGGATGACGTCATTTAAACGAACTCATCGTTCAGTCAGCCAGGATGGATGTTCCGTGTCGGAGGTCTTCAGGATGCTGCTGCTCCGGATGGATGAAGATAGAAGATGCCGCTTGGATGAACACTTCAATCGGATGGAAGACCTCTTCTGCCCCGCTTGGATGAAGACTTCAACCGGATGGAGGACCTCTTCTGCCCCACTTGGATGAAGAATTTGGCTCGGCTGAGTGAAGATGACTCAAGGTAGGGAGATCTTCAGGGGGTTAGTGTAAGGTTTTTTAAGGGGGTTTGGGTGGGTTTTAGAGTAGGGGTATGTGGGTGGTGGGTTGTAATGTTGGGGGGGTATTGTATTTTTATTTACAGGTAAAAGAGCTGATTACTTTGGGGCAATGCCCCTCAAAAAGCCCTTTTAAGGGCTGGCAAAAGAGCTGATTACTTTGTAATTTAGGATAGGGTAGGGCATTTTATTATTTTGCGGGGCTTTTTTATTTTATTAGGGGGCTTAGATTAGGTGTAATTAGTTTAAACTTCTTGTAATTTTTTTTTATTTTCTGTAATTTAGTGGGTTTTTTTTTTGTATTATAGTTTAGTTTATTTAATTGTATTTTAGTTTAGATAATTGTATTTAATTTATTTAATTCATTTATTGATAGTGTAGTGTTAGGTGTAATTCTAACTTAGGTTAGGATTTATTTTACAGGTAATTTTGTAATTATTTTAACTAGGTAGCTATTAAATAGTTATTAACTATTTAATAGCTATTGTACCTAGTTAAAATAAATACAAAGCTGCCTGTAAAATAAATATAAATCCTAAAATAGCTACAATGTAACTATTAGTTATATTGTAGCTATATTAGGGTTTATTTTATAGGTAAGTATTTAGTTTTAAATAGGAATATTTTTTTTCATTATAGTAAATTTATTTCGTTTAATTTAAATTATATTTAACTTAGGGGGGGTGTTAGGGTTAGACTTAGGTTTAGGGGTTCATAACTTTATTATAGTAGCGGCGACATTGAGGTCGGGAGATTAGGGGTTAATAATTGTAGGTAGGTGGTGGCGATGTTAGGGAGGGCAGATTAGGGGTTAATACAATTTATTATAGTGTTTGCGAGGCGGGAGTGCGGCGGTTTAGGGGTTAATACATTTATTATAGTGGCGGCGATGTCCGGTCGGCAGATTAGGGTTTAATAAGTGTAGGTAGGTGGCGGCGACGTTGGGGGGGACAGATTAGGGGTTAATAAATATAATATAGGTGTCGGCGTTGTTAGGGACAGCAGATTAGGGGTTCATAGCTATAATGTAGGTGGCGGCGGTGTCCGGAGCGGCAGATTAGGGGTTAATAGTATAATGCAGGTGTCAGCGATAGCGGGGCGGCAGATTAGGGGTTAATATGTGTAAGGTTAGGGGTGTTTAGACTCGGGGTTCATGTTAGGGTGTTAGGTGTAGACTTAGAAAGTATATTCCCATAGGAAACAATGGGGCTGCGTTAGGAGCTGAACGCTGCTTTTTTGCAGGTGTTATGTTTTTTTTCCAGCCAGCTCAGCCTCATAGTTTCCTATGGGGAAATCATGCACGAGCACGTTTTTTTCCAGCTTACCGCTACTGTAGGCAACGCTGGTATTGAGAGTTGAAGTGGAGCTAACTTTGTCTCAACGCTCCCTTTTCTGAGGCTAACGCAGCCATTCAGACAACTCGTAATACCAGCGTTGTCTTAAGGGAGCACTGGAAACAAAAGGCTCATTATCACCGCAGGTCTTTACCGACAAAACTCGTAATCTAGACGTTATGTTGTTAAAACATATAATATGACCTGTGTGGAAATGGCAAACAAAGGTAATATTATCATGTTTATGACATATTCATGTCCTATAAAACACATCACATAGTTGTGTATGAAGGGTACATATAGTAATATTCACTTATAAGATGTAAATCAAGGTTTCTCACATCCAATATAAATTGCCACATGGGTATATATATAAATAATAATGTATTTACAGAAGGTGTGAACATAAGGTATAAACATCCATTTTCATTCTTATTGATGATAGTCAATAAATCATAGTGACATAAACATAAATTAAACAAATGAGACATTTTCAGTAATTAGGGTGGTTAAGGGAAGGGGGTGGGATGTAGTAGTTACACTTACATGCAGTGGAAATCCGCAGTTTGTAATTCTGCAAGACATGATATATACACATGCAATGGTTGGTGAGGTACAGTCAAACATCATTATACATGTGAATGTTACGGTTTACTGTACTTATGAACAAGTAACTTACAGGTGAAGTATTGACGGATGATAAGGTCCCTCACTTCATTCCCCCTCAGTGTCCCCCTGTCCACATCCTCAGGTACAGGAATCAGCTGCTGATCTTGTTCTGGTTCCATGTCCCCCAATATACGTGTGTCCACAGCAATGTTATGTAGAATACAACATCCATTGACAATGGAACACACTTTGTTGGGGTTATGCTTTAAAGCTCCGCCTGTCAAATCCAGACACCTGAATCTGGTTTTGAGTAGGCCGAAGCTCCTTTCGATGACATTTCTGGTCCGTATGTGGGCCTCCTGGTACCTGAGTTGTGGCTCTGTAAGGGGGTGTACCAAGGGGGTTAACAGCCATGGTCTGCAGCCGTTCCCTGCATCGCCTGTCATGTAACATATGTATTCTGATTACTACAGGTTCATCATGTGCTTAAAGGGACATAACATGGATTTCATTTAAAAGATATATTTTTCAAATATATTAAATTGGTGCATTGTAAGCAATCTACTTTTATGCCAGGATTAGTCTAGACAAAATTCTATTTTCATGATTCAGATAGAACATTCCATTTTAATAAAATGTCCTTTTAAGTGAAAAACTATTTATAGTATACTGTCCCTTTAAAGAGACATGAAACACACATTTCTTCTTTCATGAGTTAAAAAGAACCTGCAATTTTATTCAACTTTATAATTTACTTCTATTATGTAATTTGCTCCATTCTCTTGATATCATTTGCTGACAAGCATATTAGATATGCTCATTAGCTGCTGATTGGTGGCTGCACATAGATGCCTCATATGATTGGCTCATCTATGTGCATTGCTATTTCTTAAACAAAGGATATCTAAAGAATAAATCAAATGAGATAATAGAAGTAATTTGTAATGTTGTTTAACATTGTATTCTCTATCTGAAACATGCAAAAATTATTTTGTGTTTAGTGTCCCTTTAGTAGAAATATACAGATAGAATGAAGGTAGTGCATACTCACCAAGCAGCCAACCTCCCGAGAGTGTGCCAGATTTGAAAAGCTGGAATAAGGAGGTCTGACGCAGGATGTAGGAATCATGTGCACTACATAGAAAGCCTGCATACACATGTGTGAATTTCAGAGTGGTATCGCAGACCATCTGGCAATTCAAGGAGTAAAACCCTTTCCTGTTAATATAGAGGAATAGCTTCTCATGTGGGGCCACAATATGCACATGTGTGCAATCAATTGCCCCCATGACATTGGGAATACCCCCAGTCGATAGAAGCCTTGTTTAAGACTGTTCCATTCCTGGGGGGTACGGGGGAAATGAATGTATCGCTGTGTCTGGTTATCTAGAGCAGTCAAAACCTCCCCTAGAATCCTGGAGAAGGTGGACTAGGCCAGACACAAGCCCCTCTGTTGACTGGAATGAGCCGGATGGCAGGAAGTGTACAACACACAACAGCTTCTGCATACCAGTCAGAGCTTAGTTCCTATTCGCTTGAGGGTCAATATCATCCTTCAAGACCTCATATAGGTCAATGAGGCTTGCAGAAGTCAAGCGATACTTTTCCCTGACCTCCACTTCTGTCATCCCAAACAGGGTGACCCTAACCCTTTGTATCCTTGCTGCCCTTGCTCTTCCCCTCTGCTGATGTTGACGTTGTAAAGCCCCTGCTGGCCTATGACCAGCTGCAGCAACAACAGCAGCAGGGGCAGCACCAGGAACAGGGACAACAGCAGGAGGAGCAGGGACAGCAGCAGCAGGAGCAGGGATGGCTACAGCACCATGACCAGGGACCTCAGCAGCAACTATATCCTCCACAACAGGGGCTTGTAGTTCTTCCAGCACCCCTTGTGCCCCACGATGCTGTCTTGTATGTATTGCAGATAATGCAGGGGAAACATGGTGGCTAATGAGGGTGTGCATTGCCAGGTGTTTTAAGGCTGCAGGTGAGAGGTTGTGCTTTTTGTGATTGGTTTGACACACTTACAGGGGCAGGAATTCTGAATGCTTAGAAGAGGTTTAACTGTTTGAGATCTGCTGCTGATATGTATGTGATTACGCATGCGTTTGTTAGGCCTTCAGGGAGTTACGTTGGTTTTTTTAGTCAGTGCAAGGGTTCCTGCGCCTGCAATTTGTGGCGAGATGAGAATGGAGTAGATTTTCTGAAATCTGCGCACGTAAGTCCTTACGCTGTATATTGGATACCAAATTGCGCGTAGTTCTATGTTAGTGTATGGGTAAAAAAATTATGGCAGAAGGGTGAAATATACGCGCGTAATATCGGATGGGGCCCCAGGTTCTCAACCAAAAATGGTCCGGCTCCTATGCATCACATTCCTGCTTTTTAAATAAAAAAATTGATAATATGAGTAAATTAGAAAGTTGCTTAAAATTGCATACTCTATCTGAATCATGAAAGAAACATTTTGGATTTAGTGTCCCTTTAATAATGAAAGTATATGGCAAAGTTGTTTCATTATGCACAACTTAACATTTGATACAAACATCTCAAGGTTTTTACTGTCCCTTTAAGCTATGCTACCTTTATTAGTATCACATGTACTGCTTTATTGCACCAGGCTTGTAGGTACAGTACAGACCCTCAAGCAACACCACTGCTTGAATACAGGTGAAACTCGAAAAATTTGAATATCGTGCAAAAGTTCATTTATTTCACTAATGCAACTTAAAAGGTGAAACTAATATATGAGATAGACTCATTACATGCAAAGCAAGATAGTTCAAGCCGTGATTTGTCATAATTGTGACGATTATGGCTTACAGCTCATGAAAACCCCAAATCCACAATCTCAGAAAATTAGAATATTGTGAAAAGGTGCAATATTCTAGGCTCAAAGTGTCCCACTCTAATCAGCTTATTAAGCCATAACACCTGAAAAGGGTTCCTGAGCCTTTAAATGGTCTCTCAGTCTGGGTCAGTAGGAATCACAATCATGGGAAAGACTGCTGACCTGACAGTTGTGCAGAAAACCATCATTGACACCCTCCATAAGGAGGGAAAGCCTCAAAAGGTAATTGCAAAAGAAGTTGGATGTTCCCAAAGTGCTTTATCAAAGCACATTACTAGAAAGTTATGTGGAAGGGAAAAGTGTGGAAGAAAAAGGTGCACAAGCAGCAGGGATGACTGCAGCCTGGAGAGGATTGTCAGGAAAAGGCCATTCAAAAGTGTTGGGGACTTTCACAAGGTGTGGACTGAGGCTGGAGTCATTGCATTGCATTGCATCCTCTTGTCAAGCCACTCCTCAACAACAAACAACGTTAGAAGCGTCTTACCTGGGCTAAAGAAAAACAGACCTGGTCTGTTGCTCAGTGGTCCAAAGTCCTCTTTTCTGATGAGAGCAAATTTTGCTTCTCATTTGGAAACCAAGGACCCAGAGTATGGAGGAAGAATGGAGAGGCACACACTGCAAGATGCTTATAGTCCAGTGTGAAGTTTCCACTGTCTGTGTTGATTTGGGGAGCCATGTCATCTGCTGGTGTTGGTCCACTGTGCTTTATTAAGTCCAGGGTCAACGCAGCCGTCTACCAGGAGATTTTGGAGCACTTCATGCTTCCTTCCGCAGATGAGCTCTATGGGGATGCTGACTTCATTTTCCAGCAAGACTTGGCACCTGCCCACACTGCCAAAAGCACCAAAACCTGGTTCAATGACCGCGGGATTGCTGTGCTTGATTGGCCAGCAAACTCGCCTGACCTGAACCCCATAGAGAATCTATGGGGCATTGCCAAAAGAAAGATGAGAGACATGAGACCAAACAATGCAGAAGAGCTGAAGGCCGCTATTGAAGCATCCTGGTCTTCCATAACACCTTAGCAGTGCCACAGGCTGATAGCTTCCATGCCACGCCGCATTGACGCAGTAATTGCTACAAAAGGGGCCCAAACCAAGTACTGAGTACATACAGTATGCATGCTTATACTTTTCAGAGGTCCGATATTGTTAACAATCTTTGTTTTATTGATTGCATGTAATATTCTAATTTTCTGAAATTGTGGATTTGGGGTTTTCATGAGCTGTAAGCCATAATCATCACAATTATGGCAAATCACGGCTTGAACTATCTTGCTTTGCATGTAATGAGTCTAGCTCATATATTAGTTTCACCTTTTAAGTTGCATTAGTGAAATAAATTAACTTTTGCACAATATTCTAATTTTTCACCTGTGTATAGCCCCTAATAGACTTCTCTAATAATCTTACTGGAAACAAATATGTTATATATATTGACTAATTTATTACATACCTTTTGGACAGCAAACATTAACAACAGTCAGATTGACATACTCAGATATATTTACCTTTATTCTAAAAGGGCAGTCAGTGCTTTGCATCTCAAACTGCTTTGATTTCATAGTGATGTAAAGCAACTTTGTAACCCTAACAATGTATACCTAGAATGTGTTTTTAAAGCCAGTAACCCTTTATGATCATATATATTTATATATACTTTTATTATAGCAGCACCTCTAGAATGTGCTTTAGTGCTGGACACAACTTTATCAGAATGGTTATTACTCACCATGTGAAGTTCAGCTTTTTTATACTGGGTGTTGCTGCCATTATGGAGTTTACACATTCTTGTACCCTGTGATAGAAATGGTGAACATTAACGTATAAGTGATGTTGCCGGCTTTTTCACAGCTGAATCGTGTGCTTCAGTATATAATATACAGAGCAGGAGGTTTACATTTTTTATACACAGTTTAAACTCACATAAGATACATAAAATGGCCACATGAATAATATAGAACAATACAGCACTACTAATTGTAAAGCTAACAACAACACTGACCTGTGAATTCACATCACTCTACCACAGAGAATACCTAAGATCCAAGATGGCACAGTCAGTCTAAAGATGCGTCATTTTGACAACAGGCACCTGTAAGTGGTTAAATAAGAGAAGAGTTTTGAAGAGAGCTGCGGGTACCGAAGGAAACAATAGAATTGGGAGCAGTGACCATGTTATTGTAGTTGTAGATTAATGTCCCTTTAAATAGTTATTTATGTATATAAAAAAATCCTCTCACAGAAGGAGTGAGAGAGAAAGAAAACACAACTTTGGATAAAAGCTACTGACCACTGTAGCTCAGAAAGGAAATTAATGCATTTAGTGGCTTTCTAGTACATCATTCAACAGGAACTTACAGTAGAGCAATCTTCACAGTTAAAAGTAGTTTCTCATTACAGATAATGGGATGATGAGATGAAAAATGATCTCAACCATTTATTATTCTGAAAGCCCTCTATCTGTATAACCTATGGTGATTTAAAGATAATGGCAGTACAGAGATAACTCATTTAGCATGAGGTCCATTTTCCAATCACTGTTTTAATGGTTTTTACTGTCATATACCTATTCTTGTACATACTTGTACAAAGTTGATAATTGCATGAAATAGCACTCTGCCAATAGTGTCAGTCCCAAATTATCCACTGTGAAATTTAATGTGCCCACAATAAGAGATACGATATTTGCCAATGATGCATACTGCTGTGAACAAGCTGAGAATTCATTATTAATAAAAAATATAGGCCTAGATTTAGAGTTCGGCGGTAGCCGTCAAAACCAGCGTTAGAGGCTCCTAACGCTGGTTTTGGCCGCCCGCTGGTATTTGGAGTCAGTGATTAAAGGGTCTAACGCTCACTTTACAGCCGCGACTTTTCCATACCGCAGATCCCCCTACGCCATTTGCGTAGCCTATCTTTTCAATGGGATCTTTCTAACGCTGGTATTTAGAGTCGTTTCTGCAGTGAGCGTTAGAGCTCTAACGACAAGATTCCAGCCGCCTGAAAATAGCAGGAGTTAAGAGCTTTCTGGCTAACGCCGGTTTATAAAGCTCTTAACTACTGTACCCTAAAGTACACTAACACCCATAAACTACCTATGTACCCCTAAACCGAGGTCCCCCCACATCGCCGCCACTCGATTAAAAATTTTAACCCCTAATCTTCCGACCGCCACCTACGTTATACTTATGTACCCCTAATCTGCTGCCCCTAACCCCGCCGACCCCTATATTACATTTATTAACCCCTAATCTGCCCCCCACAACATCGCCGCCAGCTACTTAAAATAATTAACCCCTAATCTTCCGACCGCAAAGCGCCGCCACCTACGTTATCCCTATGTACCCCTAATCTGCTACCCCTAACACCGCCGACCCCTATATTATATTTATTATCCCCTAATCTGCCCCCCTCAACGTCGCCGACACCTGCCTACACTTATTAACCCCTAATCTGCCGAGCGGACCGCACCGCTACTATAATAAAGTTATTAACCCCTAACCCGCCTCACTAACCCTATCATAAATAGTATTAACCCCTAATCTGCCCTCCCTAACATCGCCGACACCTACCTTCAATTATTAACCCCTAATCTTCCGATCGGAGCTCACCGCTATTCTAATAAATGTATTAACCCCTAAAGCTAAGTCTAACCCTAACACTAACACCCCCCTAACTTAAATATAATTTTAATCTAACGAAATAAATTAACTCTTATTAAATAAATTAATCCTATTTAAAGCTAAATACTTACCTGTAAAATATAAATTATAATTATATTATAGCTATTTTAGGATTAATATTTATTTTACAGGCAACTTGGTATTTATTTTAACTAGGTACAATAGCTATTAAATAGTTAAGAACTATTTAATAGTTACCTAGTTAAAATAATAACAAATTTACCTGTAAAATAAATCCTAACCTAAGATATAATTAAACCTAACACTACCCTATCAATAAAATAATTAAATAAACTACCTACAATTACCTACAATTAACCTAACACTACACTATCAATAAATTAAATAAACACAATTGCTACAAATAAATACAATTAAATAAACTAGCTAAAGTACAAAAAATAAAAAAGAACTAAGTTACAGAAAATAAAAAAATATTTACAAACATAAGAAAAATATTACAACAATTTTAAACTAATTACACCTACTCTAAGCCCCCTAATAAAATAACAAAGCCCCCCAAAATAATAAATTCCCTACCCTATTCTAAATTAAAAAAGTTACAAGCTCTTTTACCTTACCAGCCCTGAACAGGGCCCTTTGCGGGGCATGCCCCAAGAAGTTCAGCTCTTTTGCCTGTAAAAGAAAACATACAATACCCCCCCCCAACATTACAACCCACCACCCACATACCCCTAATCTAACCCAAACCACCCTTAAATAAACCTAACACTAAGCCCCTGAAGATCTTCCTACCTTGTCTTCACCATACCAGGTTCACCGATCCGTCCTGGCTCCGATGTCTTCATCCAACCCAATCGGGGGCTAGACATCCACTGAAGAAGTCCAGAAGAGGGTCCAAAGTCTTCCTCCTATCCGGCAAGAAGAGGACATCCGGACCGGCAAACATCTTCTCCAAGCGGCATCTTCTATCTTCTTCCATCCGGTGCGGAGCGGGTCCATCTTGAAGCAGGCGACGCGGATCCATCCTCTTCTTCCGATGTCTCCCGACGAATGACGGTTCCTTTAAGGGACGTCATCCAAGATGGCGTCCCTCGAATTCCGATTGGCTGATAGGATTCTATCAGCCAATCGGAATTAAGGTAGGAATTTTCTGATTGGCTGATGGAATCAGCCAATCAGAATCTAGTTCAATCCGATTGGCCGATCCAATCAGCCAATCAGATTGAGCTCGCATTCTATTGGCTGATCGGAACAGCCAATAGAATGCAAGCTCAATCTGATTGGCTGATTGGATCAGCCAATCGGATTGAACTTGATTCTGATTGGCTGATTCCATCAGCCAATCAGAAAATTCCTACCTTAATTCCGATTGGCTGATAGAATCCTATCAGCCAATCGGAATTCGAGGGACGCCATCTTGGATGACGTCCCTTAAAGGAACCGTCATTCGTCGGGAGACATCGGAAGAAGAGGATGGATCCGCGTCGCCTGCTTCAAGATGGACCCGCTCCGCACCGGATGGAAGAAGATAGAAGATGCCGCTTGGAGAAGATGTTTGCCGGTCCGGATGTCCTCTTCTTGCCGGATAGGAGGAAGACTTTGGACCCTCTTCTGGACTTCTTCAGTGGATGTCTAGCCCCCGCTTGGGTTGGATGAAGATATCGGAGCCAGGACGGATCGGTGAACCTGGTATGGTGAAGACAAGGTAGGAAGATCTTCAGGGGCTTAGTGTTAGGTTTATTTAAGGGTGGTTTGGGTTAGATTAGGGGTATGTGGGTGGTGGGTTGTAATGTTGGGGGGGGGGGTATTGTATGTTTTCTTTTACAGGCAAAAGAGCTGAACTTCTTGGGGCATGCCCCGCAAAGGGCCCTGTTCAGGGCTGGTAAGGTAAAAGAGCTTGTAACTTTTTTAATTTAGAATAGGGTAGGGAATTTATTATTTTGGGGGGCTTTGTTATTTTATTAGGGGGCTTAGAGTAGGTGTAATTAGTTTAAAATTGTTGTAATATTTTTCTTATGTTTGTAAATATTTTTTTATTTTCTGTAACTTAGTTCTTTTTTATTTTTTGTACTTTAGCTAGTTTATTTAATTGTATTTATTTGTAGCAATTGTGTTTATTTAATTTATTGATAGTGTAGTGTTAGGTTAATTGTAGGTAATTGTAGGTAGTTTATTTAATTATTTTATTGATAGGGTAGTGTTAGGTTTAATTATATCTTAGGTTAGGATTTATTTTACAGGTAAATTTGTTATTATTTTAACTAGGTAACTATTAAATAGTTCTTAACTATTTAATAGCTATTGTACCTAGTTAAAATAAATACCAAGTTGCCTGTAAAATAAATATTAATCCTAAAATAGCTATAATATAATTATAATTTATATTGTAGCTATATTAGGATTTATTTTACAGGTAAGTATTTAGCTTTAAATAGGATTAATTTATTTAATAAGAGTTAATTTATTTCGTTAGATTAAAATTATATTTAAGTTAGGGGGTGTTAGTGTTAGGGTTAGACTTAGCTTTAGGGGTTAATACATTTATTAGAATAGCGGTGAGCTCCGATCGGAAGATTAGGGGTTAATAATTGAAGGTAGGTGTCGGCGATGTTAGGGAGGGCAGATTAGGGGTTAATACTATTTATGATAGGGTTAGTGAGACGGATTAGGGGTTAATAACTTTATTATAGTAGCGCTCAGGTCCGCTCGGCAGATTAGGGGTTAATAAGTGTAGGCAGGTGTCGGCGACGTTGTGGGGGGCAGATTAGGGGTTAATAAATATAACATAAGGGTCGGCGATGTTAGGGCAGCAGATTAGGGGTACATAGGGATAACGTAGGTTGCGGCGGTTTACGGAGCGGAAGATTAGGGGTTAAAACTGTAATGCAGGGGTCAGCGATAGCGGGGGCGGCAGATTAGGGGTTAATAAGTGTAAGGATAGGGGTGTTTAGACTCGGGGTACATGTTAGGGTGTTAGGTGCAGACGTAGGAAGTGTTTCCCCATAGGAAACAATGGGGCTGCGTTAGGAGCTGAACGCTGCTTTTTTGCAGGTGTTAGGTTTTTTTTCAGCTCAAACAGCCCCATTGTTTCCTATGGGAGAATCGTGCACGAGCACGTTTTTGAGGCCGGCCGCGTCCGTAAGCAACTCTGGTATCGAGAGTTGCATTTGCGGTAAAAATGCCCTACGCTCCTTTTTTGGAGCCTAACGCAGCATTTGTTTTAACTCTCGATACCAGAGTTAAATTTATGGTGCGGCCAGAAAATAGCCCGCGGAGCGTTAACAGCCCTTTTACCGCCGAACTCTAAATCTAGGCCATAGTATTTTATGGCAAATAAGAGGTGTTGTCAATCCATTTTTTTTTCTCTATTTAAATGTATCAAATCTTTATTTAAATTTCTTTGACATCAGTGCTTAACCATTACCTCATTTCAGGCAGTGGCATATTTTCATAGCTTAAATGTTCTCCAAGTGTTCAAGACTTGAAGGGCAAGCATATATATACAGGATCTTACATCTTTCACCTTCATCTTGAGTTCTTTAATGCTAGCGGTTTTTTGTTTTTTTTGTTTTTTTTAATCAATTTAAAATGTATACAATTAAATGCCTCTGCTACATTCACAGTTCTGAAGTAAATTCAAACAATTTTGGGACTTAACAGTTAAGTCTTCACTACAAATGTAGTAATGCAGTTTTTGGGGTAATTTTCAATTGCATTCAAAGTACAAACACAGCCGTTATATACATACCACCAGGATTATTTGGAACATCTGGATTTAATTTCTCACAGATTGTATTAGCATAAGAAATGCAGTGTGTACACAAGTGCCTTTTTTGACATTGATGGCGCTTGGACACACATTTTAGTCAAAATTATTGCCATAAAGGTGTGTTAAATCTATTTAGTTCAATATGTAAGGGAGCACCTATAAAGATATATGAAAAAATAACCAATGATGGGGGTCCGCAAAGAATAATCATTATCTGTGTCAGTCCAAAACTATTAAATAAAACATATTATAATGGTGTTCTTAGTCTGTTAGCAAAAAATCCAGGTTGGAGATTATAGAAACAAAAACAAAATACAAAGTGTCCTAGTGTTAAAATAAATCCATTGTGTCACAGCGTAGAAAAAAGATCCCAGTAAAACAAAATATATATCCGGAAAGTATAAAAAAATGAAAAATAAAAATAATACAAATGAATATAAAACTATATCCACATAATTAAAAAATATGTATCAAAGTAAATGAATATATGCCTCAAAGGTAGACCGTTACCTATTAGAGAAGCATAAATATAGTGCAAAACTGTGTCTATAAAGAAGTCCCTAACCAAACTTATTAGGATTACTGGACCCCCAAGAAATATAGCACAATAGAAGACTTGAGCTGCAAAAATCTGTCAACGTATTTCAGCCTAGAATAGGGTCTTGTGTTAAATCTAAACTTTTGAACAGAAGCGTTGTGAGAGCAAAAGTATATTTTATAGTACAAAATACAATGGAACAGATTTCCCTATGGATTAAATAATACAGATATTGGATTATTAAAGAATTACTTTCTGTTATAATTTTTAAGCTAAACAACTAACATATTAAAGTTAATAAACATTAATTAAAACCTACTGACCTATATTTTCTCCAAAACAAAGTTTCATAACGTTCTAAAAGTTATATCTTTTATTCGCTGATGATGTCACGTTATCCTGCCCACTATTTTCAGCACTGAGTGTTCAAAATACTTAAACCAATAACTTTGTGTTTAAAGCGCCATTTTGAAACCTAGGTATTGTAAAGGGATTGGTAAAGAGCAAAGGACACCCACGGAGTGGGTTTGGAAAACAATTAAATTTGCAGACAAGATTTCTGATATACGGTAGAGATATGTTAATGAAATGCTATTGATAAAAAGCGTATTTGGGGTAGTTAGTTAGTAACAGGCATAGAAAATATTTACAGTGGCCCTTTAAGTTATTTAAAAATTGCTGGCAAGTATTTTAAAATAATTTTCAAAAATAAGCAAAATTTGTTACATAGTCATGTTGTCTGGAGTAGTCTGATCCACCCCTCCCCCTATCAGTGCTTAGCATCAGAAACACAGGCATTGTATTTCAACTGAGTTTACATCACCTTATTTGCTTCTAGTCATGCTCCAGCAGATACATTGGCCCATTTATCAAGCTCTGGATGGAGCTTGAGGGCCCGTGTTTCCGGCAAACCTGCAGACTCACCAGAAACAGCAGTTATGAAGCAGCAGTCTAAAGACCGCTGCTCCATAACCCTGTCAGCCTGCTCTGAGCAGGCGGACACACATCGCCAAAAATCAACCCGATTGAGCCCTGCTGGCTGCCGATTGGCTGCAAATCTGCAGGGGGCAGCGTTGCACCAGCAGTTCTCAAGAGCTGCTGGTGCAATGCTGAATACGGAGAGCGTATTGCTCTCCGCATTCAGCGAGGTCTGGTGGACCTGATTCGCACTGTCGGATAAATATCCCCGAATGAGTGTTCATGTCTGCATTCTACCAAATCAATGGTAGATTTAGATACAGCCATAGAAGGAAATGTGTGGGGGGAGTTAGAGCTGTACAATTTGGAAACTTAAAAGAAAGGTTTAATGGCAAGGCACTGCAGTATACATTTACAGTTAAAGTAATTAAAGTACATATCATTATATTTTATTATTTTATATTATATCCCAACTTGTTTTATGTCCCTTTAACCCCCTACGCTACAGGAAAATCATAAAATGTTACTTCAGTTCCGCTGTTCCCTGACTTCTCAGCTGCTACTTTTTTTTAAAAAGACTGCAGTTTATCTCTACTGTAGCTATGCACCAATATAATATAAGATATTGTTGGCGTTCTCCTCCTAAGCTGATTGATTTAAACTAAAGGGACACTGTAGTCAGAAAAGAAATTACAGTATTTTAAAAAGTATACGTTGTATAACCTTATCCAGAAGTTATTCATTTTTTCCATATACGTGTATGTCTTAGATACCTAAACAAACTTGTCAGGGAGCAGCAGTGTATACCGTAAGTTTCTCACTTTAGCTACAAAATTTATATATATGATGATGTCAGCATGTATGCGACACGCCTCCTGACCGGGTTTGGGAGCCGACATAGTACAGCACTGCTACGCAGCCTGGTTCTGCAGAAAAACATATGGAGGAATAATTGGATATCCGGAGCTATATGTAAGTTTATATGGACTCTTTATTGGTGGTGAGACACCCTGTTTTTTGTGAAATCTCCCCACATTTTCTCTTTTGGCTGGTTTTTGCTTTTTACAAGCGCACACTTCATAGCAAGACCGCACTGTAAAGGCACTTTTCAGTGGCGTTTTATTTCTAACACCCCACACATGCCACTTTTAACCTCTTATAACTGATTTTAGCAGTTATATTTTTAGAAAATAAAGATGCTTATTTCTTTCCTAAGACATGGCGAGTCCACAACGCCATTCCAATTATTAGTGGGATTAGGGTTTCCAGCTGTCCTTCGAACAAATACTGGACAGCCAAACAAATAACCATCGGGAGGGGGTCGCGGCGCGGGGCATGGTAGGGTCTCGTGGCAGAAAAAAAGGCACACACATTATTTTAAATGTATTTTTATTATATATATATATATATATATATATATATATATATACAAACATATATATATATATATATACAAACATATATATATATATATATATATTTGTATATATTAAATATTTAAATAAATATATATATATATACACACACATATGTGTATATATAAAATATATTTAATAATATATGTATAATATAATATTATGAACATATATATATATATATATATATATATATATATATATATATATATATATATATATATATATATATATATATATATATATATAAATATAGAAAAGAAGCACTCACTGAGCTTACTCCAACAGTGACACAATTTAATGGAATATAGTGACGTTTCGGGACAGCAACAGTCCCTTCCTCTGACCACAATATTATATTATACATATAATATTAAATATACTTATATAAATTGTATATATATATATATATATATATATATATAATTGTGTGGTGATGGAATGGTGATATAAATAACAATTATTTAAAAAAACTGAGAGTGACTGAGACATACCTCATTGTTTTATTAGGGTTAACTGAGTCTCAGTCCCTGCTTCAACGTCAAAATTCAGTGGATTATTGTTATTACTTGGCTGGCAGCAAGCAACAAGTGCCACTATTCAATCTCACAGTGTATTCCCTTGGCACTATTCTAATTTCTGTCTCAGCACAGCGGTCACGACACTCACTCTGGCCGCACTACGCATAGACTGACTGACAGAGCGGGTCTTCTTGCTGTTGTGACGTCACATGCGTGATTACGTGACATCCGACAGTCTTACACACACTCACAGGCAGTCGCAGATGGCAGCACGTCAGAGGGGTCCGACTGCAACTCTGCACTGACAGTCACTGTCCACACACATCAGGATCAGATCTGATCAGCTGTGGACATGGGCTGCAGGCGGCTGCCACTGCCAGCAGGGCTGGGCTTGGGTAATCAGTGGTGCTGGGTAGGTAGGGACTGGACTGGCCCAAATGTGGCTTGGACTCAAGGGTCATGTTCGAAAGCATCATAGGACAAAAAATTCTAAAGCAAACTACCTAAGGCTATGTCCGGTATTTTTCAAATAAAATTACCGGGCAGTAGCCTGAAATACCTGACAGTCCGGTCTAATAACGGACACCTGGCAACCCTAAGTGGGATATTCACTCCTGGCCAGCAGGTGGAGGTAAATAGCACCCCAGCAAAGCTGTTAAGCATCACTTCCATTACCTATAACCCCCAGTCAATCTCTTTGCCTTTATCAATGGAGGATGTGAAGTTCGGTGTCTGAAGATTTTATTCCTTTTTTGGGTACTTTTTCCTGCAAGCAAGGATTTGTGTTTAGCTGTGTCCACATCAATCTCTTGAGTGAGAGTAGTGGTGGCTTTTAAGCAGTTTAAAAGTGTTGAGGTAGTCCTTGCATTTTTGCTGCTTCCTTAGTTATAGAAAGCCAGAGTTGGTTACTCTGTTCTTTCTTTTTCTACAGGTCTCTGTAAGGAGTATGTGTCCTTTCACGTCTTGTAAGCTGTCTTCCTGCCTGACAGCTGGATTTGCAGGTAAGTGCTTTTGTCTTTTAGGTCTTCGAGACTTGCACTTGAGAAAAAAAATTCTGCAGTATTTCTTTGGGACATGTTTAATCCTTTATACAGGATTTACTTAGGCAGTGTGCAGGCACTTATCGTATGTGTGGAGGCTAAGGGGTTAATCTTCCCTTATTGTTTATGGGACGTTTACTCTGTGGCTGATAACATATACTTTTAAGTTCTGGTGTTGGGACTTATGTTATTTTTTATTTTATTTAGGGATTTGTGGATGTTGGGCTCAATATTTACATCTCCAGTCTTACATGGCAGTTTTCTAAGAGATGCATGCTTTTGGCTTGCTGCACAGTCTCTTTTTCTGCCAGTCATGTGACTTACCGCTCATCCGCTGAGACTCTGAGCGGAGCTGCATCAGTACTGTGTCAGTTTCTTCTGTGTCGGCAAGCTTGGCAGGACAGTTTCCTGACAGTCTAAAATTTGGGATAGTTTGAAGGTTCAGGTAGGGCACCTCAGACTGTCTGAGGTGTAGGGGCGCTTATTTAGTTTCTCTTGTTTTAGAGGATTAATCTGAGTGTGTGTACGCTCTGAGTAAATACAATTTTTTTTGTTAAAGTGACAGTGTAATTTTCAAAGTATATTGTCATTCTTTTCATTTTAGGGAATTCTTTCAGCTATGAACATGGAACAGGGGTCTGCTTCTATTGATAGATGTTTATTGTGTCTAGAGGCCCAAATTGTTTTGCCTATGCAATTTTGTTCTTCAAGTTTAGCTAGAACGCTAGAGTGTAAAGATACATTATTGCCCTCTGAGCCTATTGTCTCCCAGGATAATGCTGTTCAAGTTATGCCACAGCTTTCTCCTCAAATGTCCCATGCCTCAATGGCATCACATACAGTGCCCTGCGATTCCTCTCAGCCTCCTGGATGCATATATTTGCCTGTAGATTTTGCTGCACAGATAACGTCTGCTGTATACTTGCAGCTTTATCTGCTTTTTCCCATGATGGGGAAGTGCAAGAGGAAATCAAAGCATATTTATGATAATAAGTCTGTTTCATCTGCTGCTGCGAAGGTTGACCTCCCCATGATTCTGATGAGGAGGATACCTTGGTAGCTTCTGAGGGTAATATCTCAGATTCTGACAGTATAAATCCTTTGACTGATTCTGAAGAAGTAAACTTCAGATTTAAGCTTGAACACCTTTGTTTACTTCTAAAGGAGGTACTAGCTACTTTGGACGGCAACAATTCTTCTGTCGCTGTCAACTCTTAAAAATCTAGTAAGATTAACAAATACTATGATGTTCCTTCCTCTTTGGAAGTGTTTCCTGTTCCAGACCGTGTGTCGGAGATCATTGCACAGGAATGGGATAAGCCGGAGATTCCTTTTCCCCCGTCTCCTGTCTTTAAAAAGATTGTTGCTGACTCGGTGCCTACAGTAGAAGGGGATAGCTGTTCTTTTATGGATTTTAAGGATCCCATGGACAAAAACCTGGAGGCTTATTTAAAGAAAATGTATGTTCATCAGGGTCTACAATTGCAACCTGCAGTTTGTATTGCCACAGTTACAAGTGCAGCATGTTATTGGTGTGATGCTTTGTCTGAGTTAATTTTAGAGGAGACTCCATTTGAGGAGATTGGATTAAGGCTCTCAAACTAGCCAATTTTTTTTATCTCTGATGCTAACATGCAAGTCATTAGACTGGGAGCCAAGATGTCTGGCTTCACTGCCCTAGCCCGCAGGGCTCTGTCGCTAAAATCTTGGTCAGCTGATGATACCTCCAAGTCCAAGCTCCTGTCGCTACTTTACAAGGGCAAGACCCTGTTTGGTCCTTGTCTGGCAGAGATAATTTCTGAAATTGTGGGTGGAAAGGGCTAATTTCTACCACATAAGAAGAAGAATAGACCTAAGGGACGTCAAAATTCTAAATTTTGTTCCTTTCGTAACTTCAAGTCCGCTTTGAGGTCCAACCAGACTTGGAATAAAGGGAAGCAATCTAAGAAGCCATCTTCTGATACTAAGTCAGCATGAAGGGTCTGCCCTTGGTCCGGGATTGGATTACGACTTTCTGTTCTGACAAGCATGGATACGTAATGTCCCAGACCCTTGGGCTGTGTACATAGTATCTCAGGGTTACAAAATAGATTTCAAGACTTATCCTCCCATGGGCAGATTCCTCCTCTCAATATTATCTGCAGATCAGGTAAAAAGAGAGGCATTCTTAAGCTGCATTCAGGACCTTTCCCAGTCCCAGTAAAGGAACAGGGTCTAGGATTCTATTCAAATCTGTTTGTGGTTCCCAAAAAATAAGGAACTTTTCAACACATTTTAGACCTAAAGTGTCTCAACAAATCTCTCTGGGTACCGTCCTTCAAAATGGAAACCATTCTTTCCATTCTTCCTTGGGTCCAAGAGGGTCAATTCATGACAATCATAGACCTGAAGGATGTGTATCTTCATGTTCCCATCCACAGGGATCATCACCAGTTACTGAGATTCCTGAGGGAAGTGACACTTAACAGCTTTGCTGGGAAGCTCTTTGCCTCCTCCTGCTGGCCAGGAGTGAATATCCCACTAGTAATTGGAATGACATTGTGGACTCTCCATGTCTGTAAAGAAAGAAATTTATCAGGTAGACATTTTTTTTTGTACAACCAAAACACACCACTTTTTCTTGTGGGCAATTGAGGGACATCCAAAAAATTAATCAGAGATCTGATCTCTGGCTAGTTTTCTGAGCACTAATTGCTACCGCAAGCTCATGGTAACAATAACCAGCCTCTTGTAATGGCTGGTTATTTATAACATGCCCGTAAACAAGCGAATTTGCCCATTTGCAGGCGTGTGATAAATTAGAACTTCACTAGTTATCTAGTCCTTATTGCTTTCTGGCTGCAGTAGATGCTGTAGATCATTACAAAAGCTAGTCACACACACAGGTCGTATCGTTCCTCAGAAAGCTGACTGTGCTTCATGTGTAGTTTGAAGAAAAAAGAAAGAAAACATATGCACTTTATGTTTTTGCATTCTTTCCACCTAAGTGACCTTTTTGTTATCTGTGCACAGCTTAACTATACATGTGGATTGTAACTAATTGTAGCATTTGTTTTATGACCAGCTGTGACCTGACTGTAATTTTTATCTTTTCTTCTATGTATGTGTTGCTATTTCAGGCCTAGTTTTAGAGTTTGGCGGTAGCCGTGAAAACCAGCGTTTTTAGGCTACCGCCGGTATTTGGAGTCAGTCAGGAAAGGGTCTAAAGCTCACTTTTCAGCCACGACTTTTCCATACCGCAGATCCCCTTACGTCATTTGCGTATCCTATCTTTTCAATGGGATCTTTCTAACTCCGGTATTTAGAGTCGTGGCTGAAGTGAGCGTTAGAAATCTAACGACAAAACTCCAGCCGCAGAAAAAAGTCAGTAGTTAAGAGCTTTCTGGGCTAACGCCAGTTCATAAAGCTCTTAACTACTGTGTTCTAAAGTACACTTTGTTAGGGAGGGCAGTTTAGGGGTTAATACTATTTATTATATGGTTAGTGAGGCAGATTAGGGGTTAATAACTTTATTATAGTAGCGGTGCGGTCCGCTCGGCAGATTAGGGGTTAATAAGTTTAGGCAGGTGGAGGCGACGTTGAGGGGGGCAGATTAGGGGTTAATAAATATAATATAGGGGTCGGCGGTGTTAGGGGCAGCAGATTAGGGGTACATAGCTATAATGTAGGTGGCGGCTCTTTGCGGTCGGCAGATTAGGGGTTAATTATTGTAGGTAGCTGGCTGCGACGTTGTGGTGGGCAGGTTAGGGGTTAATAAATATAATATAGGGGTCGGCGGTGTTAGGGGCAGCAGATTAGGGGTACATAAGTATTACGTAGGTGGCGGTCGGCAGATTAGGGGTTAAAAAAATTTAATCGAGTGTCGGCGATGTGCGGGGGCCTCGGTTTAGGGGTACATAGGTAGTTTATGGGTGTTAGTGTACTTTAGAGCACAGTAGTTAAGAGCTTTATAAACCGGCGTTAGCCCAGAAAGCTCTTAACTACTGACTTTTTTCTGCGGCTGCAGTCTTGTCGTTAGATTTCTAACGCTCACTTCAGACACGACTCTAAATACCGGAGTTAGAAAGATCCCATTGAAAAGATAGGATACGCAATTGACGTAAGGGGATCTGCGGTATGGAAAAGTCGCGGCTGAAAAGTGAGCGTTAGACCCTTTTTTGAATGACTCCAAATACCGGCGGTAGCCTAAAACCAGCGTTAGGAACCTCTAACGCAGGTTTTCACGGTTACCGCCAAAATCCAAATCTAGGCCTTTGGGTTTATTTTACAGGTAAGTATTTAGTTTTAAATAGGAATAATTTATTAAACTATAGTGTAGTGTTAGGTGTAATTGTAACTTCGGTTAGTTTTTATTTTACAGGTAAATTTATCTTTATTTTTTTACTAGGTAGCTATTAAATAGTTAAAATAAATTGAAAGTTGCCTGTAAAATCAAAATAAATCCTAAGTTAGCTACAATATAATTATTATTTATATTGTAGCTATATTAGGCTTTATTTTAAAGGTAAGTATTTAGTTTTAAATAGGATTAATTTAGTTAATAAGAGAAATATTATATTACTAAACACTATTTATTTAATTAATATTTAAGTTAGGGGGTGTTAGGGTTAGTGTTTAATAATTTTATTACAGTGGCGGCGGTGTAGGGGGGGGCAGGATAGGGGTTAATAAATTTATTATAGGTGGCGACGGTGTAGGGGGGGCAGATTAGGGGTTAATAAGTTTAATATAGGTTGCGGTGTCCGGGAGCGGCGGTTTAGGGGTTAAACTATGTATTTAGTTGTGGCGAGGTCCGGGATCCGCAGGATAGTGGTTAATAACTTTATTATAGGTGGCGGCGGTATGGGGGGCAGGATAGGGGTTACTAGGTATTATGTAGGTGGCGGCGGAGTCCATGAGCGGCGGTTTAGGGGTTAATACATTTATAAGAGTTGCGGTGGGGTCTAGGAGCAGTGGTTTAGGGGTTAATAACTTTATTTAGTTGCGGGGGGCTCTGGGGGTGCCAGTATAGGGGGTAGAACAGTGTAGTTTAGTGTGGGTGCTTAGTGACAGCTTGTCAATAAAGCTGTCAAAAAGCCGAAGAGCAGCGAGATCGGATGAGTGATAACTATCACAGTCCGCTGCTCATCGCCCCGTACTTGGTGCGCGGCTTTTGGACAGCTTTATTGATAACTTTGGCGAGATTTTTCAGGTCCGCAGCGGCGATGGTAGGCGAGCTTAGGCGGGCGTATTGGGCCGGCGAAGGCAGGTAAAAGTAGACACGTTGATAACTAGAGGCCAATGTGTTTAAACATAGGGCATAGTACAGTCTAGAGTACATCTAGTTCTGGACTGTAGGACTTCTGATAGCCATTGATAGAAGACCTTTTATTGAAGTGCCATTATGGATTAGAGCATGTAATATTTCAACTTTAATGGCCCTTTAATGTTGGTTATGCATATGCACCCTAGTTCTGTAACTACTTTCCTATTGGCAGCTTTCATAGAAGCCATTAATGACAGTTGGGGGAATAGAATGAGTGTTTGATTTGATGCTTTAGTTTGTAGTGAAGTATTTTAAATTGTCTCCTTTCTTTTCGTGGTTTTGTTTGTTTTAAACATGCCCACAGCCTGTAGACAGGTTTCTAGAAGAGTAAAAACTTTAACTCTGTTAAAAAGATGAGGATGTCTGTATCTGTGTAGTGTAGTTCCTAGCCAGTGATATTGCTACCTTTGCAATGTATTTCTTATCTCTTGCTATTTTTGTTATGTTGTGAACTTGTGACTTTTTAATCTCTTGCTTGCAAAGTTGTTAAAAGGGAAATTAAACACCTTGTAATTTTAACAGAAAATGTTTAGTTAGGTGTAGTAAACCAAGTTTGCAATATTCTTTCATTAATTAGTCAGCCCCCTTTTCATGTAATTTATCTATGACAAATTTAGATTTTCTATTTTTAATAACTGGAAATGCACCCTGATGACTTCTCAAGGCTAACACTGCTTCAGCAAATAACAACTGCTAAGTGCTAAACAGTTCACTTTATACTAACAACATGAATGTGGCTAGCTTTGTATTATCCTTAAAGGGACACTGAACCCAAATTTTTTATTTCGTGATTCAGATAGAGCATGCAATTTTAAGCAGCTTTCTAATATACTCCTATTATCAAATTTTCTTGATTCTCTTGCAATCTTTATTTGCATCTAAGTTATTTTTTTGGTTCAGCACTTGTTTATTGGTCGGTTAATTCAATCCATCAATCAGCAAGAACAACCCAGTTTGTTCACCAAAAATGAGCCGTCATCTAAACTTACATTCTTGCTTTTCAAATAAAGAAGCCAACGGCTAGATTTAGAGTTCTGCAGCCTAAGGGGTGCGTTAGCTACGCATGCTTTTTCCCCCCCGCACCTTTTAAATACCGCTGGTATTTAGAGTTCACAGAAGGGCTGCATTAGGCTCCAAAAAGGGAGAGTAGAGCATAATTTACCGCCACTGCAACTCTCAATACCAGCGGTGCTTACGGACACGGCCAGCTTAAAAAACGTGCTCGTGCACGATTCCCCCATAGGAAACAATGGGACCGTTTGAGCTGAAAAAAAACCTAACACCTGCAAAAAAGCAGCGTTCAGCTCCTAACGCAGCCCCATTGTTTCCTATGGGGAAACACTCCCTAAGTCTGCACCTAACACCCTAACATGTACCCCGAGTCTAAACACCCCTAACCTTACACTTATTAACCCCTAATCTGTCGCCCCCGCTATCGCTGATCCCTGCATTTTATTATTAACCCCTAATCTGCCTCTCCGTACACCGCCGCAACCTACGTTATCCCTATGAACCCCTAATCTGCTGCCCCTAACCCCCGCCGACCCCTATATTATATTTATTACCCCCTAATCTGCCCCTCCCAACGTCGCCGCTACCTACCTACAATTATTAACCCCTAATCTGCCGACCGGACCTCATCGCTGCTCTAATAAATGTATTAACCCCTAAAGCTAAGTCTAACCCTAACCCTAACACCCCCCTAAGTTAAATATAATTTTTTTCTAACGAAATAAAATAAATCTTATTAAATAAATTATTCCTATTTAAAGCTAAATACTTACCTGTAAAATAAACCCTAAATAGTTACCATATAATTAATAATTATATTGTAGCTATTTTAGGATTAATATTTATTTTATAGGCAATTTTGTATTTATTTTAACCAGGTATTTAATAGCTACCTAGTTAAAATAATTACAAAATTACATGTAAAATAAATCCTAACCGAAGTTACAATTACACCTAAAACTACACTATCAATAAATAAATTAAATACAAATACCTACAAATAAATACAAATAAATACACTAACTAAAGTACAAAAAATAAAAAAAAACTAAGTTACAAAAAATAAAAAAATAATTTACAAACATTATAAAAATATTACAACAATTTTAAGCTAATTACACCTACTCTAAGCCCCCTAATAAAATAACAAAGCCCCCCAAAATAAAAAATGCCCTACTCTATTCTAAAATAAAAATTGAAAAGCTCTTTTACCTTACCAGCCCTTAAAAGGGCCTTTTGCAGGGCATGCCCCAAAGAATTCTGCTCTTTTGTCTGTAAAAAAAAACCATACAATACCCCCCCAACATTACAACCCACCACCACATACCCCTAATCTAACCAAAACCCCCCTTAAATAAACTTAACACTAAGCCCCTGAAGATCTTCCTACCTTATCTTCACGCCAGGTATCACCGATCTGTCCAGAAGAGGATCCGAAGTCTTCCTCCTATCCGGGCGATGACTTCATCCAAGCGGGGGCTGAAGAGGTCCATCATCCAGCTGAAGTCTTCATCCAAGCGGGGGCTGAAGAGGTCCATCATCCAGCTGAAGTCTTCATCCAAGCGGGGGCTTAAGAGGTCCAGCATCCGGCTGAAGTCTTCTATCAAGCGGCATCTTCAATCTTCTTTCTTCCGGACCAACTTCATCCCGCCGACGTGGAACATCCTTCCTCCACGACGAACTCCCGACGAATGAAGGTTCCTTTAAGGGATGTCATCCAAGATGGTGTCCCTCGAATTCCGATTGGCTGATAGGATTCTATCAGCCAATTGGAATTAAGGTAGGAAAATTCTGATTGGCTGATTGAATTGAAAATTCTTGTGTCTTCTTGATACACTATAGCTTTTACAAAATTACTGTATTCAATGTAATCTGGATTTATTCTTACAAAATTATTATGAAAGCTATAGATGATGCTTTTTAAAAGTGAAAGTATCTAATTCTCAACACTCCTGATTCATACCCAGAAAGTGTGCTACACTAACAGTCAGCTGGAGACTGAGAGGCCCAACCTGCTTTGATTGCACTTCCACATAGTGCAAATCCTTTGTTAGTAGCCACTCTTCTAGTAGATTTTTAAAATGCTTTTAGATTTCTGCACCATTAGGTTCTTTGTTTTATTTATAGAAACTATTCCAGCAAGCCCAATCCACTAGAAGAGTAGCAGACTTGTAGACGTTATGAACTTTCACATTTTTATTATTATTGTTATTATTATTATTATTATTATTATTATTTCTTAACACATCACCAGTATCAACTTTATTTTTTTCCCTTTCATATATTTTTCATTTTTTTAATTTTCTTTCTGGACTTTTTTTATTGTGTATCATCACATTGAATATCACTTTTTGTTGTCATACTATTTACCAAGCACTTCAATTTCATACATATCTATATAACCATCTTTGAGTACAGCACCCTCTACTTTTCTTCTCTTCTTTTGAAGAGATAGTTCTGTTCCAAATAATAAACAATCTATTCAAACAGTCTCCTCATCCCTTCAAATCACCTGCCATTTCTGTTATATGTTGTTGAAGTTGAGCTATTTCATTACGTGTGTGCATTGCATATCTTCTATTGTATCCATGTGAGTACAATCCACTCACTCACTGATATTTTTTTTTGTTTGAATAATCTAATATAAAACATTTTATAAAAAAATTGTCTGGTCTCTGGTGCTTTATTTGCTTAATCCTATAGTATATATATATATATATATATATATATATATATATACACATATATATCTATAAATAAACTTAATGATGTTTACCTTTATAGAGAACACACAAGACTATCTAATTAAACCTAATATTAAAACTTTTAATCTGTTAAAAATCTTCAGTCTCTGGCATTACTATTTCATGCAATTTCCCTTCACAAACAACTTACATTAAAAACTTACATAAAAATATATATTTGGGGGCAGAGCGTGCGCGCGTACTGAATGGCCGACACCAACCTAGAGCTCCTGCAGTGGCATTGACGGGGCTCTCCCTAAGGCTCCTTAAAACTCAGTGGAGTGCACGACACTGGCTCCTAACTGCAGGGTAATGGTCTAGAGATCCCGTAACTGCCTTCCCAGCACTGTAACTAACACAGGGATGTTGCTACACTGAATGCAACAGAGGCCGCAGTTGAAGCCTACTTTTATTTTGGCCCATGCTTAGCGTGGTGAAGACGCACGCTGGAACACTGTGACCGGAGGTTAAATATAGCCTCTTGTATTAAAACAGACGACTCCTAAGCAGCAAAGCGGTCCTGACAAAGTTACCTATGAAGGTCCGGTAAGCTGTCCACCAATGTGACACACTTAACATAACCGCCATCTTTATCATATGCTCATAAGAGCTAATACTCTCTTTATGTCTTAAAAGGATAACCATGCCAACAGATCCCCAAATACCTTACATTAGCTTCAAGATTGCTCATCTTGGGGGCACTATGTGGATATCATAATATTGCGCTTTACAGTGCATAACATTTATTGAATGCTGAGCTCCTCCACATACTGAACTCTGTGATATTAAACACATTGGGGTGAGTGGTATCAGACCTGCTGCTGAGGGGACAATATCGAGACATATATATAAAATCTTTTATTATCTTGCTAATATGGCACAGCGCAGAACCAATAAGACTGACAAGAACTTCAAACCTCACATAGCGGCTAACTCTGTTAATGCCTTTTTTTAAAGCGCGGATAATAAGAAAAAGAAACTGATCCACCACAAGCTTATAGTGAGGATGAGGACCTGTCAGATAACCCTGATACTACACAGCCAACTACTTCCCCTCTTAGTCCGCATTCACGCTCAGACGACGGCTTAGTGACACTAAAGGCTATGCAGGCCCTTATTATCCAGGTTAAATCTTGTATTAAAACTGAGTGCGCTGAGCTGAAAAAATATATAAATGAGTTGGGATATAGGGTTGAAACCCTTGAAGATAACAGGAATGAGATACTCAAAGAAATGTCTGACATGTCCCATACCATAGAGGAACAGCAAAATCAGATCTACGACCTAGAGAACAAAATGGACGATATTGAAAAAAGGACAAGAAGGAACAATCTTCGAATATGAGGTGTCCCTGAATCAGTTAATGGCGAAGATATCCCAGAACATCTTCAGAAACTATTTCAATCCCTAGCTATCTCTAACCAATAAGTGATTAATGCTATACCCCTCGAAAGAGCTCACAGATCCCTGTGGCACAAGCCCAGCGAAAATCAACCCCCAAGGGACATTATAATATGCTTCTCAAGCTACAGAGATAGGGAGAAAATATTCCAGATGGCACGAACACAACCCAACTTCTCATACCTGGGTGCAAAAATCCAAATCTATCAAGATCTTTCCGCCAGAACGCTTCTACTCAGAAAAAAAATTGCCCCTTTTACCACCCACCTTTGATCTCTCAAGATCCCATATAGGTGGGGTTTCCCTGTGTCCCTACAAATCATTAAAAATGGAAAGCGCTTTGAATGCACATCCCCAGAGAACTTCTCTCAACTCTTGGACATTCCTGCTCTAGAAGCTATAATCCCTGTATCTCCTAAACCCACAGCACCCCAGCCAAAACCTCAGAGGATACTTTGGTCTTAAGTCATCAGTAAGCAGAACAGAAAGAAGCTTTGCACCGATCCTGTCATTCCGGTGGACTCCACTGGAAAAGTGACAACTTGATTATGTACCCTGTGATGTCGTGAGTATATGGTTCCACACACCCACTTTGGGACAGTATTTAGTACTCATTTGTACTGACTTTCACCACTACTGAACATTGTCACCAACCGTCTAGAGACTCCCACTTTTAAATAGCCAGATCCCTGCCTCTTTTCAATGAGTTTCTGCCTTAACTGAGAGACAATGTCATGTTATGTTACATTATATAATATGTTATCCACTTAGCCCTTTGTTGTGGGCTTATAATTACTTGCTCCCGGCCTGTCGGGGGGGGGGGGGCTCTGCCGAGCCACTATTTCCCCTCTCTCCCTCTCTTACTTAGTTCTTACTTTTCTGGAATTTCACCGACTGATAGACTTTGTGCTATCAGAGGTACTAAACTGATCTTTCTACCCTCTTTCCACTCTATTTCTACCTCCCTCTTTCTCTTTTTTCCTATTTCTTTCTCTTTTTGTTTATTTGTTTAAAGTTTAAAGTGTATTTTGGTTTTCCTTTCCTTTTTGTTTTTGTTCTATTTGGTGCGTTTCCTTATATACAGGACACAACAAGGTTATTTTGCAGTAAGTTAATTTAACCTCACCAGCCTATTCTCATTAGATTATCGACACTTACGGCAAAATGTCTGAACACAACCAACCCAGCCAGTTTAGACTGTCTACACAAAATGTTAAGGGATTCCTTTCCCCACAAAAGCGCTCTATAGCCTTTCACGACTTTTATATAAAGAAAATTTATATCATCATGTTCCAAGAGACCCATTTAAAAAAAACTAATGAACCCTCACTCTCAAAACTTTATTATGACCAACACTTCCTAAGCTCAGGCCCGACAAAGCATAACAGGGTTTGTATCTCCTTTAGGAAGGGCACTGATTTGTACTACTTAATAAATATTCGGATATAGAGGATCGTTTTTTAGTTTTAACAGGATTGTACTTTAGCAGACAAATTACCTTGGTCAACATTTATGTACCTATCTGCCCCAAGCCCTCTTTTTTTCGTAAAGTTATCAATCAGATTATAGATATATCGAAAGGCCCTGTGTTCCTGGGTGGTGACTTTAACTTTCCACTCAATCCATCACTTGACACATCCACATTCACAGATAAAGGCAATTTGGCAGGCCATGCGCATTATCCCTTTTTTTGATACCTGGAGAGCCACCCACCCAGTCACCAAGGACTTCACCTTTTTCTTAAATCCTCAATGCTCATACACATGGTTAGATTATATTCTCTGCGAGCAACACATGCTTACCTCACTCACAGACTCCAGGCTATATCACACCACTTGGTCGGTTCATAACATGGTCTGCACCACTTTCCTGTGGTCTGCTAAACTTAGATACCAACAAGGTTGGAGATTAAATGACCACATATTCCTTGATCCCTTAATAAAAATGGATTTAGCAGAAAATACATCTGAATTTTTTTCTTTCAATGACCCTTTAGCAACTTCTGCAACTAACAACTGGGAGGCATATACAGTGGGGCAAAAAAGTATTTAGTCAGCCACCAATTGTGCAAGTTCTCCCACTTAAGAAGATGAGAGTGGCCTGTAATTTTCATCATAGGTATACCTCAACTATAAGAGACAAAATGTGGAAACAAATCCAGACAATCACATTGTCTGATTTGGAAAGAATTTATTTGCAAATTATGGTGTAAAATAAGTATTTGGTCCCCTACAAACAAGCAAGATTTTTGACTCTCACAGACCTGTATCTTATTCTTTAAGAGGCTCCTCTGTCCACTCATTATCTGTATTAATGGCACCTGTTTGAACTTGTTATCAGTATAAAAGACACCTGTCCACAACCTCAAACAGTCACACTCCAAACTCCACTATGGTGAAGACCAAAGAGCTGTCGAAGGACACCAGAAACAAAATTGTAGACCTGCACCAGGCTGGGAAGACTGAATCTGCAATAGGCAAGCAGCTTGGTGTGAAGAAATCAAATGTGGGAGCAATAATTAGAAAATGGAAGACATACAAGACCACTGATAATCTCCCTTGATCTGGGGCTCCACGCAAGATCTCACCCCGTGGGGTCAAAATGATCACAAGAACAGTGAGCAAACATCCCAGAACCACACGGGGGGACCTAGTGAATGACCTGCAGAGAGCTGGGACCAACGTAACAAAGGCTAACATCAGTAACACACTATGCCGCTAGGCACTCAGATCCAGCAGTGCCAGACGTGTCCCCCTGCTTAAGCCAGTACATGTCCGGGCCCATCTGAAGCATGCTAGAGAGCATTTGGATGATCCAGAAGCAGATTGGGAGAATGTCATATGGTCAGATGAAACCAAAGTAGAACTGTTTGGTAGAAACACAACTCGTCGTGTTTGGAGGAGAGAGAATGCTGAGTTGCAACCAAAGAACACCATACCTACTGTGAAGCATGGGGGTGGCAACATCATGCTTTGGGGCTGTTTCTCTGCAAAGGGAACAGGATGACTGATCCATGTACATGAAAGAATGAATGGGGCCATGTATCGTGAGATTTTGAATGCAAACCTCCTTCCATCAGCAAGGGCATTGAAGATGAAACGTGGCTGGGTCTTTCAGCATGACAATGATCCCAAACACACCGCCCAGGCAATGAAGGAGTGACTTCATAAGAAGCATTTCAAGGTCCTGGAGTGGCCTAGCGAGTCTCCAGATCTCAACCCCATAGAAAACCTTTGGAGGGAGTTGAAAGTCTGTGTTGCCCAGCGACAGCTCCAAAACATCACTGCTCTAGAGGAGATCTGCATGCAGGAATGGGTCAACATACCAGCAACAGTGTGTGACAACCTTGTGAAGACCTACAGAAAAAGTTTGACCTCTGTCATTGCCAACAAAGGATATATAACAAAGTATTGAGATGAACTTTTGATATTGACCAAATACTTATTTTCCACCATAATTTGCAAATAAATTATTTCCAAATCAGACAATGTGATTGTCTGGATTTGTTTCCACATTTTGTCTCTAATAGTTGAGGTATAACTATGATGAAAATTACAGGCCTCTCTCATCTTCTTATGTGGGAGAACTTGCACAATTGGTGGCTGACTAAATACTTTTTTGCCCCACTGTAAGTGTTACATGAGGGGGGTGATTATGGGACATACACTAAAGCAACATAAACAGATAGCAGGTCAGTTTATCTCACTAACCTCATTAAAACAATACCTAGTCAAGAACGCCCATATGAGGGCTCTCACGTCCAAGTCAATTTTTTTTATTGAAAGTAATAAGGCTGGGTGCCTCTTGGCCAGATCTTTGAAGAAAAAAAGATATAAAACTTACATAGCTAAAATAACAGATTCCAGCGGAACAACCTATACAAATAATGCTGATATTGTTAACCAATTTGCAAAGTATTATTCCTCTTTATATAACCTACCTACCCCAGATTTAGACACTAAGCTTAATCGAATAAACAACTACCTGAACCATGTTAAGCTCCCCACACTATCCAAAATAGAATGTGAAGCATTAGACAAAGAATTCTCCACCTAGGAAATCCTTTCTGCCATCAAACATCTCCCCCAAGGTAAAGTCCTGGCCGACAATGGGTTTACCCCTAAATTTTATCATATGTTCAAATCCCTCTTATTCCTCCATCCACTAAACATGTACAATTCTATCGACCAAAACTGTCAATTGCCACCAACTCTGCTTGAAGCCACAATATCCGTCATTCCTAAACCGGATAAGCCCCCTGATAGGTCTCTAACTACCGCCCCATCTCTTTAATAAACATTAATATTAAATTATACGCCAAACTGTTAGCTGTGAGAATAAATAAGCTCCTTCCCTCACTCATACATACTGATCAGGTCAGATTTATCCCGGGGAGGGAGGCTAAAGAGAATACTATCCGAGTTCTGCATACTCTAATCTCTTCCTCTACCTCTAAAATGCCCTTAGCTCTTCTTTCTACAGATACCGAAAAACCCTTCGACAGGGTGGATTGGTATTTCCTTTGGTCCACTTTGTCGAAGTTTGGGTTCTCTAAGATGCTGATCTCCCATATAAAAGCTCTCTATCATAACCCTACAGCACACATTAATGCTAATAATACACTTTCACAGAAGATCTATATTAGAAATGGCATGCGCCAGGGGTGCCCTCTCTCGCCATTGTTGCTACTTGTGCATTTGTAAATGAGAATCCTCAGCTCTGGTTTCCATGCTATCTGTATGACATGATCGTTTAAAACTAAAACTCGATGACTTCCGGTGGGCGGGACTTCTGGATGGAAGCAAGCTACAAGAGCTCTGCTACTACCAGCCAAATAAGTGGCTTTTTCCAAAATACTGAGAGACCATCTAGACCCCCACATCACACATCAATACATTAATTGTGTAGGGTGCTCCATCGGCCCTAGCCCCGGTCGCAGCACAAGGCTAAGAAGGCAATTTGGCGCCGTGGCATTTGCTCTGCTGCCACGTTGTACATAGTTCTATGCCTGCATACTATCATCTTCCTTCCCGCAATGGAATTGTCCAACGCTGAAGAAGCAGCGGCCAACAACTACATTTTTGCTGAAATAAAGGCCATGCTCCTGCCCAGACTGGACAGACTACTTTCGTCCTGCACGGATCTCTACACAATGGTGAGGATACCGGAGCGGACTTCCCGCCCCAAGAAATCTGTGCCCAGTCGGCAGGGATCTGCCTCACAGTTTTTGACTATCGCTACTGAGTCCCAGGCCAAGGGAACGGATAACAACTTCATGACCGCAGCTCCTTCACAGACTGGGAGGTAGGCACCGACATTGATGACCGAGATATCTCCCACGTGCCTCAGCCTGTGAGAGCATGTCAAAATACACAGACCTTCTCTAGCGACTATACTAGACATGGGCCTCAGTGACAGATCCATCAGCCAAGGCATATGGAGAGCTCGCAGGGGCGACAGATATGGTCGCAGCTGTATGGCCCATTCCCACCCGACATTGACTTTCTGAACTTAAAGAACCTCTACTGTAAATCGCAACAAAGAGCGGATAAAATCAACAAGGGCACAGGGGACGCAGTGTCGGTGCAGAGCATCGGGGCAACGGGCGCTGTGCCTCTGCTGCAGTGTGACTCTGACACACACTTGCTCGTTCAAGAGTTACTGGAGGATGCATGCTGCCAAGGTGGGTGTCTGCTGCGGGGAAGTGGATCAGTGGCAACTATGCTCAAGCTCCTGAAACACAGGGAGGACATGGTGCTAACTACCCATGGAGCAGAGGGAATTGGCTGATGAGACAGATGTTGATGTGTTTACTTTTTGGATAAACTTGTCGACTGGTCTATTGCTTCTTTGATGGTTCTTTTTGAATGTTGGGCACATGTGAGTCTTGTTTGTTGAAGAACGACATGCCAAGTTTTCTGAGCAGGTTCATCAGAAAATGCTGCAGCAACGGCCTTTCAAGGCAAACCCCTTTTGCAAACAAAGGACTTACATCAGGGATATTGTTTGGAACTCAATTCTGTATTGATGCTGTGCTGTATTAACGTTAGCATTACAATGTACTTAAACACACATGATTTTTGGTTTCACCAAATATTCCTTGATTACTTTTCAGTTGTAGTTATGTTGTAGCTTTTGCGTGTCATGTTCTTTTTTGCAATAACTTGACTGTTATTCTGTGTGAAATGATATATCACAGTAAGTCGACGTATGCTGATTCTTCTATCACTTAGACCCATTTATTCTCATCTGACCCCTGATAACATTATTATAAAAGCGCTGGAGCTGTAAATGTGCAAAAAAAAACAGAACGGCTTTTCCTTGGTGTTGACAAGTTGCAATTTATGGCATTTTTGAATCTCCTATAGAATCTTTGTTGCTTTGTCAAGTATAATACCTGCTATACTATACTGCTGATTTATGTGTGGTGTGGATGAACAGAATTCCTTGTATTACATTAATCATAAGGTTCTTGGAATGTCTATGATTTTTGCGTGAGCTGAGTTATGTGGATCAGATAAGACCTGTTTACTCCTACTAAGAACTCTGTTAATTCAGAGTGAGTTTGTATGCTGATTTATATTTATCTTAAGGCAGCTCTACTAGCACCATTTTCAGTGTATCTCAGTTAAATATATTACCACAATCAGTGATTAGCTCTAACAATGTTGGTGTTGTACCAAATGCTGTAGCCTATAAACATGCATATATCAGGTATATTTATTAAGAAAACATCGAGTATTCACATACATGCATTATCAGGGTAACTATTTAAGCAGGTAATGATATACTATTTATCAGTAGCACTCTGTTCAGTACTAGGTTTTGGAAACTAACATCATGATCACAGCTACCACTATTTTTCCTAGATGTATCCTTGGAATGAAAAAGTTTTTGCAAACCGTGGTCTAAACACAGGTACCAGCTCCTTCAGTGAACTATAGCCACACATGTTTAATTATTCTAAGCAGCCCCTGAATATGCATATTCCACTCATATATACCAAGAGACTAATAGATATTCACATAAATGCAATGTCACGGCAGCCATATTTACTTATTCAGGCGGCCACACTCCCCATAAGGGGTCACCAATTCAGTCAGTCACTAGACAGATATTTACTGAAAGATTCCTACCTGACAGTGCAATTTAGCGGTCAATACATGCTGAGTAATTTGTGTATTGTTACTTCTCATACTTATCTAGCTGGGGTCTAAATAAATAAATATGACTCTTTCATATTAAGGCAGCTACCCACGTACCCCTGCTCCTATTGGGGATCTGTGTTGTTTAGTTTAGTATAAATGTTAAAGTTTAGTAAGTTTTATTTTCTTTACTTTGTTAAGTGCTGTCCTGTTTATTATGGTTTATGTTACTCAATTAATATAAAAAACTAAGAAGTGCAGGTGCAATATGAGATAGTAATCAATTAATTGTGGTATACCCTCACTGCATGGATTATTCCATGTTATCTCAATGCCTTAATCTCAAAATGACCGGCTACATGTGCGCTATGCTTTATGAATAGAAACTGACGTTTTTCTTTGTATTTTATGTCAGCAAATGTTTCACTACTGATACTGTATCGATACTCAACATGTTGTGTACGCACGTGATTAATTGTACCTGTACCTCTTCAATAAACAGAATTTAAAAAAACTAAAAACTAAAACTCACCGGATATTTTATATATTTGTTGATGGAGCAAAGATAATACATGTGCTGCTGTAATCTTTACACGGATGGATCTAAGTAAATGATAACTGGCATTCTCATTTACAAATGCGCAAGTAGCGTAAGAGTTGCACATGCACATTCCATAGCAATTAGTTAGTTCAGAGCACGGGAGCGTGCAGGTCCTATTTAACATGGTGAGCAGATGATTGGCTAAAACTTATGTCAATCAAAGCTGCCCCTGTGAAAAATTTAGAGAGAGGCTGATTATAACAGTGTACTGTTACTGAAATAAAATTGAAGTTACTAAGTGAAAAGATGTTTTTTATATTATATAAGCATATCGATGTGCTAGTTAAGGTAAGAGCTTCTACCATATGTTTAACACTAGATACGAATTTACCATCACTTTAATCTTAGCAGAAACAAATTTTAAATTACTTTCAAGATGGTATTTAACCCCTCTCCGCCTACATAGTATCTTCCCCAGCTCCTCCTCATTGTGTTGGAGACACTGTGGAGATACAGGCACCCTTTCCAACATCTGGTGGTTTTGTGCCCTTCTCCAAACATACTGGGACAGTATAAATAAACATGTTGCTGTTAATTTAGGGAGTCCCATAAAATTCACTCCAATTATGGTTCTTCTGAACGATATCCCAAATGTCACTTGCATTTATAGATGGAAACTACTTCATTGCATGCTTAACTGTGCCAGACGCTTGATACCCAGGTTCTGGCAGAAAGTGTTTATCCCCACATACTCTATGTGGGTTAGGGAGGTAAGCCATGTACTTGAATTAGAAAGAATACACTATACGTTCATAGGTAAACAAGACTTTATTGCTGATGTTATATTTATCTGGGAACAAAGTATATAGATTCATTATAATGATAAGTGTTCAATTAATATTATGTTAGATGTATGATGATTGTAGGCTAAAACATATCAGGATTCTGAAAGCATCTGTGCTATTGAAAAACTGAGAAAGGAATCACTAAATTGTATAAAAGGGTCTTGATGTTGGTATTACTGATTAGTTTATGGTTGATGTTGGTTTCTGTACAATTGTGCCGCTGTATTTTTATTTGTAATCTTGTTTGGAAAACAATAAAAATTATTTAATGGAAAAATATATATTTATTCACATTATTCTGTTCTGCACAGCAAAACTTAAATCCCTTCCCCAAAAAGTGTCATTGCATTTGTTGTATGCAGAGGAACTTATAGAGCATTTTTGTTGTGTGTGTGTGTGAGAGAGAGAGATAGGCCGATTTATCAAATGTCTGGCGGACATGATCCACTGTAGTGATCATGTCTGCCAGACATCCATAAATGCTGACAGAGTATGCTGGTGAACTGCTTGTGCAATGCCGCCCTCTGCAGATTTGTGGCCAATCGATCACTAGCAGGGGGTGTCAATCAACCCGATCGTATTTGATAGGGCGGATTCATGTCCGCAGCCTCAGAGGTGGCGGGCCAGTTAAGGAGCAGGGGTTTTAAGACAGCTGCTTCTTAACTCCATTTTCTGGTGAGCCTGAAGGCTCAAGTGGAAACAGGGGTATTTGGCCTTATTCGGGCCATGATAAATTAGCCCCATAGACTTAACTGTGTGAATATGTGCAAATATATATGATACATGTGTGTCTGGTCAAATTATTTGTGTGTCTCTATTTGCCTTTATTTAGTGTTCCTGTGATAAAAGTGATTTACAAAAGATGTCAATAGTCAATGTTAAGTTTATGTGTCTGTCAGTGTGTGGTTTCCTGTCAGTATCTTAGTGTATGAGTATGAGGGAGTATGTCTCTTTAATTATGATTGTCTTTGTGGGCAACTGTGAATATGTATTAACTTGTGCTTCTCTGATTGTGTGCCTATCAGCATGTTTTTTTAAATTAAAATATGCAGCATAAAAATACCAAAAATTATAGTATACCTCACAAGTCCTAATCATTCTCCAGTGAGAAAAAATGCCCAGCGCCGAGCTTGCACTGCATTATGTCACTGGCACTGTCATGACATGTAGCGGTATGCTCTGGTGACAAAATGCAGTGCATTGAGTCTCTAAAAAATTATCTGTTTAATTTTGAATTGCCCCCTCCTCTGAAAAAAATTCTGCGGAAGCCCATGCTGCAATTAACGCTCAAGTGGGAGTGTTAATTAGCTTACAACTTGTAATCTGGCCCATTATATGACAAATGTATTTGATTAAATTAGATGAACATTTTATTTGTATAAAGCATTTGTTTGTTGTGTGAGATATTTAATATTTGCTGCTCAAAAAAAATGAGTGATGTAGTTAAGTATTCACCTCAGAGAGATAAATTGGTACATGACGGTACTGAAATAAATTTGAAATACAAAATTGGCTGAATGTGAGAGAAAATTACTGTACCTTTCAGCATAATTTCTGTTTTACTATTTTCTTTGACTGATATGCTATTAATTTGGTATTTTCCATGACAAGAAAAAATATATTTAATGAACGTTGTGTCAGGATATCTGCGAGTATTATTAAATAATATATATATGTAAATTATATTTATCTACACATAGATTTATGATAAGACCAAAGACTCATTTTATTTGTGAAACTGTTTGTAAAACAACCCCCTCTCGTTCTGAAGCACAGATTTCAAGAACAAAGGAATTGCTTTCAAAAGTTTCCTGCCTAAGATGTAAAGTTAAAGTCCCTATCAGATCACAAGCCAGAATGTCCCAATTATCCATTTCAAAGGAGGCCTGTGTAAATATTTTTTTTTCCTATCTGAAAAACCAGTTGCTCCGTCTGTAAGGATAATGAAATATACAACCATTCTCAAAATATATAGCTCAACTCATCTAGGTGTAAATTGTCCCTTGCGGAGCTACATACCCATCCTGCCCAGACAAAAGAAAGATTTTTAAAAACATGTGTTCCTTGAAAACATAGAAATCTTAAGGATTTGAAGTTTGGACAAATCATATATATAGTTTTCAAACATTAAATATGTGCCTCAGACTATTAAAAATGAGGTACAAATAAATGGATATGAAATTGTCTGTTTGTATAATATTAAATGTAAATGTCTGCTGTATGGAACAATAACTGCATTGGTATATATAAATATTACCCATTGATTTCTAAATAAACACATTTTTTTTCTTTATTTTCCAGAAATCTAGTGAAAATTACAAGAAAGAACTGATGTGAAGATGAGATTTCTAAACAAGATGCTATAAGTTGACATATAGATCATCATAGATCTTGGGCCCATGTGTTAAACGCGGTTGAGACATGTATTAATAAATAACTATAATATTCATGTATATCTATGATATAAGATGCGACTAGGAAATGAAATATGTGCCAGTATATCAAATGAGCTGATATACAGAATAAGTCAGATTAGACATATATATTTCATTGATTGATACTACTAGTCCCTCAAAAAAATGCAACTTTTAAGGCAGCTTATAAAATATGCTAAATAAAATACTCATGTTTCATCTTAAAATAATCAGAAAAAATGGCACTATATGGTCCCATCTATATTAAAATTGTAAGTGATTGATACAGGAAATTAAAGTATTTGATAAACATTTTTTTTAGATAGTTAAACTGCAGCAATATTTGATGGTAAAACTGCATTTCTGGGTGTCTGCTGACACCTATAGATCAGAGATGGTATCGCAGCCAAACAATAAATAGCTACACAGAGAGGCGTCTCCCAAATAACCTATAGATGTTCAGCTCAAGGGGCCTATCACGAGACAAGCTTCCGTTGGGCGTTTCCAATTTCACCAATGATTAGAACAATAATGTGTGGGTTATATCAGTTGATGAAGCCCCATGCAAGAGTGAATAAAAGGTATTTTTTTTGCTGCTGAGTTTTTGACTGACAAGCTGTTGTCTTGGAATCCAGTCTCTCTAAAGTAAATCTGGGCCTAACTTTCATCCATCTTGCAAAAATTACCTGTTTTAATTTATGAGGTGAAATTGGACTTATTGGAGAAACTCTGGAAGCTGAAACATTGGTTTGGTTATTTGGGTAAAGTATAAGAAACTGTTAAGTATATATAATATTTAAATCAAAGGCATTCTAAGGAAATAGTTAGATTACAGCTGGTAAATTTAAAAGAGCATAATTTGTACTTTAAGATCATGTTCATAGTCTTATATAGTTTAACTATTCATGTTTAGTGCTAAGTAATTTATATTTGCAACTATATATATTTTAGAACTTGCCTTAATTGTAGCTAAAAATTTTATTATTTCAGCTCAGATAAATTGACTGTTAAAGCATCTTGTTATATTGTTTAACTAAGCACTGTTAAAGTTAGCGATCGATACTCTAGTATTTTATTGTGGTATTTTAATGCGATTATTGTGAATAAGGTATATTTTTATGATCTTTGTATAGAATATTATAACAGCATAAGGGGGTATCATTTGATTCATAATCTGGTTTCTATAAATATAATTCAATGTGTTTATAACTTTAACTTATCGTAAATAATTTAGGAATAAATATTGATTTTAATTGTTTCGTATATGCATTTTAATTGGGGTTATTTTAAATAATAATTATTAAATAAATTGTATTATAACCCGGCCATATACTGACATATTATCTGGAGGCACCGCTAGACGATTATTAAATTTATCACATTGATATAATATATTTGTAGTAAATAGAGATTATAAAAAAAAATATTATTAAAATATTTTTTTTTAAAAAATTGATTAAAAAATTAACTTTTCATATTTCAAAATTAATATTAATATTTTTGAAAATATCTTTTTTTCTTCTTATTAGTCAAAATTGTATTAGTGTTTTAATTTAACCAAATACTAAGCCAATATAATAATGTCTGTTACTAGGAGTGAATCAATTGAATCTATACATAGTGTTGAAATATGTTCCCAAAATCGCCTGTTAGTCAGGCAGAAACACTTAAACCAGAAGCCATTACTTACCTTAAAAATAGATTAAGTATTAAGGGAGAATTAGGTGCTTACATCAAGATGTTGAAGACTAAGCCAAAAATATTGCAAATAATATATGGTGTGGTGAAAACAAAATATTTCAAGGGCTGTTAAAATTGGGCCAACTTTAAAACGCGACAAAATAATTTTCAAAACTTGGGGTCTGCTGCTCTATGTGAACTATGAAATGTACAATAAAATTGAAGTACAAAATTCACAATTGGAGCAACTGAGGGGTGAAAATGATTCATTAAGTTTAGAGGAGGAAGAGGCAGAACGAGTCCAGGATAAAATTGATGAGTTTGCCCAAAACATGGCCACCTTACAAAAATACAACCAGAGTTTAGTAGCTCAGATAGAAGATTTGCATAAGCAACTCGCACAAAGCCAAAAGAAAGTTAAGTGGTTTAAAAAGGCAGTATCATCATAATGAAAACCCCTCTATTGGCAATGAGGATAATGCAGATAATTCTAACTCCCTTAAGGAATACATCATAAATGAACTGCAAAGATTTAGGGAAGAATTTAAACAAAGGACCCCTTTTGGGTCAGAAATACACTGCCCAAATAGACAGTCACCTCATGTTATAAATTCAGAGAACTGTTATACATCAGATGAGGAGGGGGAGGGCATCTCTAGTAGTGAGTCAGAGGGTGGAGCTAGCTACCCAAATAGCCCACGCAGTACTAATGTACGTAGGGGGTCTCCCCATAGTAAATATAGGGCAGATAGGGGCACTCCAGCCCCAAAAATAAGGTCCCTAGGAAAGCCCAAGATATGTCTAATAAGGTATATGACACCCCTAAAATAATTACTTTCTTAAAGGATGCAGTACCTAAATTTTCCAAAACGTAACCACTTCTATAATTGACCACTTAGAGAACTATGACAAATGCTTTATCCATAATGAATGTCACTAGTGAGCAGTCAAAAATTGAATTTTTGCCTTGGGTATTGAGGATAAATATCACAAATTTGTTGCTTCGGAAATATCGCACCAAAACCGCAGCAAAAATAGCTGTATACGGTTTAAAATGTGGCACAAATCAAAGCCCTATAGAATTCCTTTCTGTACTGAAAATTGCGTACAGTATGGCCGAAGACTACCCCATATTTGAAAGCTCAGAATTTGTAAATGTATTTTTCTAAGCATTGCCCGCGCACATCAAAATTAATTTAGCTAGAGATTTTGATGAGCACTGCTCACTGGACTGACTGATCAAAGAGAGTACAAAGTTATACTCTATTTAGCAGTCCAGTGAACAGGGGGTTAAAAGGGAACCAAAGCCCAGACCCAAAATTGTGGCAGAAACTAGGGTGTCACCTAGCCCCCTCAATTTGGAGTCTAACAAGAAAACCTATGTGGAGATGGCCCGAGAAAACAGGCCATCCCCACAAAGTTTTTACTCTGCCGCCTTCCCCAACATGTGCTGAGGCGCAGAGAGAATATACTAAAAATGGGGTGCATACCCAAACAAATAGTTATCCTCAAAGAGATGAAAACCCACAAAGTTATTGGTATCCCCGTAAAAATAAATACCAAAAGTGGTGAAAATGCACCCCAAGTAAATAGTTCTCCCCAAAATATTAACGCTGAGCAAGTTGAACCCCAAAGACAACCGCATCAAAATAGGAGAAATAGCTATGATTCTGAGGGATCCCAAGGATCCAAGAATCAGCACCCTGGGACATCAAAAAATCGGTCCATGGGTAAATATAGCTTGTCCATTCAAGTGGGCCAACTCAGTACGCAAGTAAGTCAATTATGTACGCTATTTACTAATATGAGCCAAGCTTTTATGGCTCAGCACCCTAATAATCATTTTTTAGGGGTACAGCCAGTGGCCAGCAGTGGGCCACAGTCACAGTCATAAATACTGCAAGTTTATCTGAAAGAGAGGGGAGAGATATACCAAATAAAATGATAAATGTCAATAATGGCACTAGTCATGTTCTCTCCCTACAGACCGGAAACGGATGATTTAGCTGTGATGACGAGCAACCTCAGCCTGGAAGCTCTAACAAATCTCTTCCTTTGCAGTATTCTCTTAACTTTATTTCCACAGATGCAGTACACAGGAACCCGACCAGCCCTATTATAGAGGAGAGGACCTGTAAGAATGAGAATTCTTCTGCATCAGGTAACATGGTGAATAACACGTGGTGAAGCCCACAATTGTGTAATCATGCTAATTTTATGTGTGAAATGGTAGAAACTGCAGGGAGATATTATGTATTAGCTGAGCTCCAGGATGGATTCAGTTTCCAACCCTATCATGGGATTAATTGATACTGGATCTCAGGCAACTATTTTATCCCACAGATACTACACACAGCTAAATGAGCTAACACCCCACAAACCTAAAATAAAAGAATTTGATGGTTCACTAATAGGAGTTGGGGGTGACTCTCTCAAAGTCTACGGTATGGCATGGTTAAAACTAAGGCTGGGGAACAGGGTAATAAGATACTGATCATTTGATAATTGGTAGTGATCTCCTGAAACGGTTAAGCACCCTAATTGATTGCATAAATAATGTAATTTGGTCACAAGTAAAAAGGCCTATTAATTGTGAGCGGTCCAGTATAACTCACACCCGACATAACTGTCACGTGGTGGAAGAGAAGCCAGATGCTGTGGAGATTAATTTCATTATTGACTCTATACCTGAAATCACTATCCTACAAATAGATGATCAGACTTCTTTAAGTGGCTCTGATGGTAATACTTTTAAAACTTTGCCTGGAAAGATAGCAAATATTTCCTTAGACGGCGATGTATTAACCATATACCTCCACAAGGTGGACCCTAAATTCCCTAAAGTGGGAGAACATTCGCAATCCCTCGCAGAAATTGCAAAAGTAAAAGAAGATCTATTTATCCCTATGCAAGTGCATGACCTTGGGAAAACCAAGTATGCCAAATTGAGCTAAAAACAGGAAGCTAGCTATATAAGCGAAGGCTTATTAGCGCAGATAGCTGAACCTCAGGTGATTAAATATCTTTCTCCTCAAGAACACTGTGTCCATGGCCTGGATGACAAGTCTGAAAGCTATAATATTACAGCTAAATGTTTATTATCTATCTCTATAGGTAATAAATCAGCAAAACACCTGTTTTTAGTTTTAAATACTCATTTCAAATATATCCATAATCATACCCATAATCAAATATACATTGTCAATGATCTCTAACATAGATATGCCATACAAATAGATTTGATTAACTCTTGCCTCTGGAGCAGGTTAAAGGGGGACCCTGAAGTATTTCAGGATGAAAATGCGACCGTGAAATCAAATCAGCAATTACCATATGTTGTGAATATGCAGGTGTCTAACAATGTTGTAATCCCTGCTGGGGCTGATAATTTCCTCTTACCCTTACAGGTAAAAAGAGGTCAGAAATTAAAAACTTCTGAAACACTAATATGCCTCTCCCATAGAATGCAAAATCTGGGTATAACAATGACCCATACTCCTATGGTAAATATTGGAACTATTCCAATACATGTTATTGTGCATAACATAACCCCACAGGATGCGCTGGAATCAAGTCATTACACTTTTGGATTCAGAGTCATGGGGGCAATATAAATTATAATCAAGGGGATCTCACCTCTACTGTAGGTTGGAAGACTCCTATGAAATAGGACAGCCTGAAATCTTTCCAGGATTTCAACAAATAGTCGAAGAGCAAATCTCCTTAGCTAATGGCTGTTCCAGTGATGATGAGCTCCGACAGCTGCGAGAATTCCTGATGGAGTAGAAGGATATTTTTGCTAAGGTTTCTTATGACTGTGGGACTACAGACTTGCACATTGTAAGAACCCAAACAGATCCCAATGCACCGCCTGTATTTGTTAAACAATACAGACTTCCTTTAGCCTCATATGATTCTCTTGCAGAAATCATAAGGAACTTGGAAGAAAGAGGTATTATCAGACAGGTGCATAGCTCTTATAACAACACTATTCTAGGTGTTCTGAAGCCCAATGGACAATGGCATTTGTGTGCTGACTTAAGACAGCTAAACAAGCGGGTGTACATGTCTGGCTGGCCTGTGACATATATTGACCAATACCTAGCACAGATGCAGGCATCCAAAATATTGGCTGCCATTGACTGTGCACAGGGATATTGGACCATAAAGGTACATGAAGAGGATCAGTATAAGCTTGCATTCTCATTTCAAAAGGTTCAGTATGCAATCCAAAGGCTCCCGTTTGGATACATAAATTCAGGACATGAATTTGCTGTATTCATGCATAAGGCTATGCCTCATGCACTGGAAAGGGGTATCTTATGTTGATGATGTTCTAATCAAAAGCACCGACTTTGAAAAACACATCACAGAGCTTAAACACGTCCTCAGCCAACTTAAAAGGGCAGGTGTCAATTATCCCTACAGAAAGCTCAATGGTGCCGCTCTCGTGTAAACTTCTTAGGACAGGAAGTTACTTCTGAAGGGTTAAATCCTCAGAAGAAAAAGGTGGAAGCTATAATAAATCCTAAAAACCCAACTAACTTAAAGGAATTGAGATCATTCCTGGGTATGACAAATTATTCTCGCAAATTTATTGATAATTATCCAGAATTAGTGAAACCACTGCTACTTCTTCTAAAGAAGGATGTGAAATGGCACTGGAGTAAGACCCAAGAGACAGCCATCAAGGAGCTGAAGAGAAAACTCACTCAAGCACCTTGCTTATCGTACCCTAAATGGGGTAAACCTTTCTACTTAGAGACAGGTTACACAGATATAAGCATGAGTGCTGTTTTATACCAAAAGCATGATAATTTAAGCAAAGTCATTGCTTATATGAGCAAAACTCTATGCCCGGTAGAAATAAAATCTAGCGATTGCAAAAAAGCCCTCTTATCTACTGTATGGGCTCTACAAAATTTCCGCAGCTATATATAGGGTGAGAAAATTATTATAGAAATGGCCCACCAGCCTTTGCTATATCTGCAAAGTGAGAGCATAAGAGATGGGAATTTGTCTAACAGCCGCATAACAGCTTGGACTCTTTCCTTACAAGACTGGCCTTTAAAAATGTGCTATAAGTAAAACAAAAAGAATCCAGTCACACAGGGACTTGCTAAGCTCCATGACTGTACTGCTAAGGATCAAGGTGAAGAGTTATTAGAAGATGATATCCTGGAGAAAAAAATTGCTTTCCCCATATAAAATATACAATGAGGACCATTGTCAAAATTACCTTGGGTATATGTTGATGGTTGTTCTTACCATGCCACTATTGATAATGAGCGCAGATTAATTGCCAGCATTGGTATACTTGGGCAAATGGATTCCCAAATATTTCTGTAAGTTTCAACATTGGACCAAGATCCAGTCAAGTTGCAGAACTAACCGCTGTTCTAAAACCCATTGAGATGGCTATTGAACACGGTATTCATGAATTTGTGATCATTACTGACTCAAATTATGTGCGTGACAGTTTAGTAGAATACCTGCCAGCTTGGAAAAGAAATGGCATGCAGAAAACTAACAACAAACTAGTCAAACATGGCAAGTTGTTCTGCAAGATTGATAATCTAGTTGTGTCCAATGATTTAAACATACACTGGAAAAAGACCAAGGGTAATTCCAGGGTTCTAGGTCCTGATAAGGAAGACAATGATCTTGCGGATTCATTAGCCAAACAAGGAGCCATAACTGGAGAACTCCTTAATATCGACCACTTAATGGGTGCAATTCAGGTAGAAGCCATTACCAGAAACCAACAGAGTGAGCCTAATCTAGTACAATGGAGTCATGGTTCTCCTACTGAGGACCTGATCACTAGTCAAAAAGAAGACCCCATTGTAGGCATCTTCTATAAACACATGGAAGATCCTGAAAGCAACCCCGTCTCAAAAGAGGACGGTATTGGAAGGGAAGATCCTAGAATCTTAATGAAATCCAGATCACAATTCAAGTTACAGGGTGGTTTGTTAGTTTTTTTTTTTTTTTTTTGCAAAGCTTTATTTAAGTAAATCAAATGTAACATTACAGGAGCACAAGGCATATGTAACAGAGAACAGGTACATTATTTCAGGCTGCTGGGCAATATTTAGAAGTCTATGCATTATTTTCCGTTTGAACCTGAGACCTCTTGCAGCTAGGTGGTCGTTGAAGTCTATTCTAATAGAGCATTGTCTTCGCCCGACTCTCCTTAGGGGGCTGGTATTAGATCAGTTCAACATGCTCCTGCAGCGCAGTTCAACCTTGCAGATTTTGTTTTGTTTTCTTAATTTTTACTTTTCTCATTGAAACTTAAAACATTAACTTTAGTGAGTAAATATGAATTTAACAGAAACATTGATTGAAGTTTAGTTCCTACACAGGTAGGTTGTAAGTTTAGGAAGTTCTTCTTGGGAGAGGGGGGGAAGGGGAGGGAGGAGGAGAGGGGGGGGAGAGTTTAAGGATGAGGGGGGGGGCTCAGATGTGGGGAGGGGAAAGGGTGCATCTTATTGGAGGGGGGAGGAGAGAGGAGGAGAGGGTGGGAGTGTGGGGGAAAGGGGGGAGAGAGGTGGGAGTGGGGGGGGAATAGGAAGGTCTTGTGGGCCGCCGCGGGCAAGGGCGGCCAACACCCAGAGTTTGGATAGACGACTCTTTGGATGTAGTGTGTGGAGGGGGTCAGGCGGAGGGAGGGTTTGTTCAGATTGGGGTGTCTTTCCACGTTAGGGTCATGTATTCGTGAAAGTCGGGTCTCCCTGTCTTGATGTAATAATATCTTTCCAGTTGTAGGTATGTTGTGACAAGGTTTTCCCATTCTAGTATGGAGGGTACTAACTGAGTCTTCCATTTCTTGGGTATCAGAGCTTTAGCTCCATTTATCATAATGATATATAGGGATCTATTGTGTTGGTAATTAAATTCCGGAAGGTCCAGATAGAGCAGGGATGATGCTGTTGGCTGGATAGAGAGTTGGAGTTTCCTGTTGATTTCAGCAAACACCTCCCTCCAATAGTCCCTTATTTTGGGGCAATCCCACCATATGTGTAACATGGTGCCTTCTGCCCCACAGCCTCTCCAGCACCTTCCTGTTGTAGTGGGGTATATCTTTTTGATTCTATTGGGGGTCAAGTACCATCTGCTTAGGAATTTATATTGGACTTCTTGGGTTCTGGCCGATATTGAGCATTTTTTTGTTATGTCAAAGGCTCTGTACCATGTTTTGGGTTCATATTCCTGGCCCAATTCCCTATGCCACCCCCGTGTGAACTCAGGGAGAGCATTGGAACCGCTGTTCTGTATTATTTCATACAGTTGGGAGATTAGGTGTTTAGGTGGGGTGGGCAGGGTGCAGAGATTCTCGAAGGGTGTGAGTGCTCTGAATAGCAAGGATTTGTGCCTGTGTGTTGATACATAGTGAGAGAGCTGAGCGCAGTGAAACCAAGATGTAAATAAGTCTGGGTCCCAGTCTCTAAGGTCCTGTTGTGATTTGAGTTTCTTATTGGAAAGAGCGTTATTTATCGACAATTTGTTTAGGGGTGGGTTATCCCCACCCTGTCTCACGGAAGCTTGTATGTTTGTGGCTGGGTTACCTCTGATCGGGGTAAGTGGAGATGTCGGAGTCGAGATATGAGTTTGGGTGGCTGTTATCTTGTCCCATACCATCATAGTTTCTTTAAGAAGAGGGTATTGTTGTAGTTGTGAGGGGCGGTGTTTGTGCGGGATCCACGCCATGGTTCCCACATTAGAGTGTTGGAGTATGTCAGAATCTAGTTTAATCCACGCTTTATGGGTGAGGTTTTGGCTCCACTCCACTATGTGTTGTAATGAAATAGCTTGGCTGTAGGTGTGTAAGTTAGGTAGGCCCGTCCCCCCCTGTGATCTGGGACGGTATAAGGTGTTCCTGTTTATTCTGGGTTTGATACCCTGCCAGACATAGTCCTCCATAGCTTTTTGAATGTGGTGGATGTATGGAGTGTTTGGTGATAGTGGGATAGTTTGTAGGATATATAGAATACGGGGCAAAGCATTCATCTTAACAATGTTGATTCTACCTATCCATGAAAAGGATTTTTTCCTCCATCTCGAGAGGTCTGCCGTTATTTCCTCTTTGATTTTTTTGTAGTTTGCCTCTATGGTGTCGGACAGGGTCGGTCTAATAATAATCCCCAGGTATTTGAGTTCCTTGTGTACTATTCTAAGAGGGCAGTCTTTAGCTATGTGATTGAAGGTGTCTTTCGGTTCATTGATGTTAAGAAGCTCGGATTTATTGAGGTTTAGATGGAAGTTGGAGACAGCTCCGTATTGCTCCATTTCCCTCAGCACCTCGGGCAGTGAGTGTAGTGTGTTTGTAAGTGTGAGTAGTATGTCGTCCGCGTACATAGCTAATTTGTACTCTGTGTTATGCACTGTAATACCTGAGATAACGGGGTTTGTCCTAATTTTACTGGCTAGGGGTTCTATTGATATAGCAAACAGGACGGGGGAAAGCGGACATCCCTGCCTAGTCCCATTTGAAATTGGGAATGAGTCTGATAATACTCCGTTCACATATACCTTGGCATTTGGGGTGGAGTATAGGGAGGAGACCCATTTCATAAGGCCGGGGCCAAAGTTCATTTTCTGAAGAGTAGAAAGCATGAATGACCAATTGACTCGGTCAAACGCCTTCTCCGCGTCTGTTGATAGGAGGGTGAGTGGGACAGATGTTATTTTGGCATGTGAGATCAGCTGGATGACTTTAAGCGTGTTATCTCTCGCCTCTCTATGTGGGATGAAACCCGTCTGATCTGTTGAGATCAGTTGCGGTAAGAATTTATTAATTCTGTTTGCTAGTAATTTGGCCAGAATTTTGATATCAGAATTTAGTAATGAAATAGGGCGGAAGTTTTCTGGTTTTGTAGGGGGTTTACCAGGTTTGGGTAGTATTACTATGTGTGCTTCCAGCATAGAGCCAGGCAGAGACCCAACTTCTTGAGTTGCATTAAAAATGTCGAGTAATTGGGGGGCTAGTATGTGGGCGAATTTTTTATAATATTTGGAACTTAGGCCATCTGGGCCAGGGCTTTTACCTGATGGTAGATTGTTTATAGTTTGTAAGATTTCAGAAATAGTGAAAGGCTCGTCTAATGAGATCCTATCATCCTCAGAAATAGACGGTAACTCCACTCCAGCCAGGTATTCCTGTATCTGGGGTATCTCCTCTCTGCCAATCTGAGGGCCAGCTGAACTAATATTGCTTGGTTGTATGTTGTAGAGTTTCTTATAGTATTTCATGAATGTGTTTGCTATGCCTTTCGCGTCGTGTTGGGTAGTATCATCTGAGTCTTTGATCTCATGTATATACGTTTCAAGCTTTTTGCGTGTTATAGCCCTAGCTAATAGTTTGCCTGCTTTGTCACCCTGTTCATAGAATGTTTGGTTCAAAAAGAGTGCCTTTTTTTGTTGCTCTGTGTTTAGGTGGGTTGATAAGTCTGTTTGAGCCTGTGTCAGGGTTGCCAGGAGAGCAGTGTCATTGGGGTTGTTTTTATGTTGTCGTTCCAAATGAGTTATTTTAGTTAGTAAGGAGTGGAGTTTTTCTATTTTAAGTCTATTCTGTCTAGCCCTAATTTTTATAAGTTCCCCCCTGATTACACATTTGTGCGCTTCCCAAATGGTGGTTAAGGGAAGGGTGTCTGTTTTGTTTAGTTGAAAGTATTCTTGGAGTGATTTGGTAAGATCTGCGGTCGTGACAGAGTCGTCTAGCAATGTGTCATCAAGTTTCCACACTTGGGCCAAAATCGGGGAGTCTGGCCAGTGAATCGTGCAAGAGACGGGAGCATGATCTGAGCATGTGATATTTCTTATGGTACAGTTTGATATGGTAGTGAGACCCAGGGTATCCGAATAGATGTAATCTATTCTGGAATATTTATTGTGGGGATGGGAGAAAAAGGTAAAGTCCTTAGTGTTTGGGTGTGTAATTCGCCATACGTCGTGAACTACTATCTCCCTCAGGTATTGTGCTATCAGTTTTAGTGTCTTGGGAGATACGCTGGAGGAACCGTCAGAAGTATCTAGACGTGGATCTATTGGAATATTAAAGTCTCCTCCGATAAAGAGTGCGCCTTTTTGAATTTCATGAATTTTTTTCATCGTCCGTTTGAGGAAGTGGGCTTGTGCTGTGTTAGGAAAGTATAGGTTTATTAATGTTATTGGTCTGTTGTATAGGAGGCCTGCCATCATGATATAGCGGCCTTCAGGGTCTTTTTCAATTTGTGTGGGATTGAAAGGGATTTTTTTATGGATCAGAATGCCCACCCCTCCCTTTTTATTTGGCCCTGATGCGAAGTATGCTTGGGTGTAGTGTTTTTGGAACCATTTAGGTTCATGACCTTTTTTAAAGTGGGTCTCTTGTAGGAAGATTATGTCTCCTTTCATTCTTTGGAGATCGGTGAGCACTATCGCTCTTTTGTTTGGGCTATTCAAGCCCTTTACATTGACTGTGATCAATTCTATGCCCTGGGGCAGAGGCTGTTTTTTATAGGCTGGCATTTCAGCGGGTGATAGTAACTGGACCAGACCAGAGATCGTATATTGTTAGGGGAGGGGGGCAGGTTGGGTAGGTAAAACGGGAGAATATATCCCGGTCTGTGGTATAGGACCTGAAGCTGGGTAAGATGGGGGTGGGGATGTGACCGCCTCGCCCGCGGCAGCGAGCTCTGTAAGGGAAAAGATCCGTGTAGGATGATGACAACCAAGGCAATCAAGTTAAACAACTCAGGTAAGAGAGAAACAGAAAGAAAACAAAGAATATATACATAAAATAAAATAATATAATATAAAAAAAAACAAAAAACACCAGTCAAACAGTAACTGTAAACTTTCTAGGGGAAGAGGCCCTAGTTCCTTGCCTATGTGTTTAGTGTTTGTATGAAGTTCTAGATTAAGTGAGTGAGTGTGTAGTTAAAGTCAGCCGTAGTTCTGTGTGTGGGGTGTGTGTGGTATTGTTTGGTGTGTGTGGGTGGTGCGGCTGGTCTATACTTGAGAGGAGTCTCTTTCTGCTCTGTAATCCTATCTCTGTGAGTGTTGAGCATTCGGAATGCAATTACATTTTTAGTAAATATAGGAACATTGTACAAGCATCACAACATTAAATAACAGGTAACCATAGGTTCAACTTATCTTAACATATAATATGTGGTGGTGGTGCCTGGGACTCCTAAGAATTGTGGATCTTACTCAGTCCGAAATAGTCTCTAAGTGAAGAGTTCATATTCCTTCAGATCAGAATACGGTAGAGGACCATCACAGTTCCACCCATTCGATTTAGTGGGGTATTCCCTTCTCTCTGTGAATATTGTATTCCAGTTACATTGTGTCGTCGGCAGCTGTTTCTTCCGCAGTGGCGGGTGGGTTCTGCAGGTGATCCAGTGTCGGGGGTAGTTTGATTGACAAGTTGAGTGAGTTGTTGAAAGATGGTAGGTCTTCCACTGAGCGGAACACCGAGGTGATGTTGTTTTTTGTGGCTACTATACATGTGGGGAATCCCCATCTGTAAGGGATGCCCTTATCTCTCAGGACTGTTGTGATGAATTTTAGCTCCTTTCTTTTTTGTAGAGTAGCAGGGCATATGTCCGAGTATATCTGAATTTCTATACCCGCATGCGTGAGGGGCGATGTATTCCTAGCCCCCTTGAGTATTTCTTCTTTATCTCTGAATGAAAGTAATTTTACTATCACGTCTCTCGGCGGTGCCTTAGCTGGTGGTCTTGGGCGTAGGGCACGTGGGCTCGCTCAATAGGGACCTCAGGTGCTGATGGCGTATTTTTTGCTGTCCGGAAGAGGCTCTGCAAATGCCCCTGCAATGCATCTGGGGGGATTGATTCGGGGATCCCTCAGATCCGCAGGTTGTTCCTGCGGCTCCTGTTTTCCAAATCCTCCATTCTTTCCATTAGATTATGTAACATATCTGCATGCATTTGAGTATTATCAACTTGAGATCGTAGTTCTGCCTGTTGATTTTCCTGGTTTTTTTCTATGGTGATTACTTTGTGTTCTAGAACTGAAATATCTTTCTTAAATTCAGTGAACATGTCCTTCACTTCTTGCATAGCCTCTTTTATATCTTCTCTAGAGGCAAAGTATTTAAGGTCACTTTTAGTGACCTGTTGAGAGGTGTCTGGGTAGCCTATGGTAGTTTGAGTTTCTGTTTCTTGTCTGTGCTTGAGAAAGGACTCGCCTGTTGGCTTTGGGGTTGATTCAGCTGGTTTTAAGTAGTTGCTCATGGTAGAGGATTTAAAGTCTTTGTTCATTTTAGCGAGCCTTTTGTTGGGCATTTCCAGCTGCATGAGCTCTGTGTATTTTCTGTCTCTTTGTTTCTCTTTTATTTAGTTATTTATATTGCCCTAGAGAAGAAATGATCATCCCTTGTGCTGTAAGTTGTTCAAAAAATGGCACTATTGGGGACCTTTTTGTTTGTGTCACTGCTGCTATCCTGTAAGTGAACTATTGTCTTATAGGAGTTAAAAGAGTGTATTTAGTACTGTGGCCCAGTGTAGTACTGATAATGTGAGGGTATTAGTTATGGTCTGTTTTGATTACTGTCCTGACAGTGAGGAGGCCTTCCGGATTGAAGCTAGGACTTAGTGCCTGTTTCTTTAAATTGAATTTGCCTTTTATTTTAATTTTTATTTTCCCAACTTATTTAGCTTCTTCTTTTTTATTATTGATTTTTATTGTTTTGTTTTCTGATCACCCCTCTGCTCAATGTGCTGTTTATCTTTCTCCCTCCCGGACCTGTGGGAGTGCCTGCTTGTCTGCCTTTTAGATGTGCGGCCTTTATATATATCGCGGCCTTGGCGGCAATCAGTGGTGTTCAGTGGTGGCCGGTCAGGCTCTGTGTGAGATCGGGTGTGAGTGTGTCAGTAAGGGCTCACCTGCCGGATACGTTCCGGTTGCTGCTTTATTGGCCTCCTGTTTGGTGATCAGTGTTCACCGGAATCCTCCAGAGGGCCCGTGCGCAGGTGAAGTTCTGTCTCTGTCGGTTAGCGCACTGAGAGGTGAGTCTGCTGGGGTGTTAGTATGCCGCTTCTTTATTCCTTCTTCTCCAGAGCGGTGATAGAAAGTTCTCTGTCAGGGTAGAGTTGCGGCTGGACTCTGGCGCCTGTGAGTAATAAGGCCTTGTTGCGCAAGTGGGTCCTATCTACGCTGTCCTTTCTGCTTGTCAGTTTTTTCTCCAGAAGGCTCCCCCAAGTTGTTTAGGGGTATTTCAGTGTTAGATACGGCTGTTATTTAGATTGATGGTGATAGGCATACACTCATTTATAATCGGCAAGTGAACTAGGGCATCAGAGCTATTCTTTCAAGCGGCCATATTCCTGTGCGGCCAAGCTCCGCCCCCTGGTTTGTTAGTTTTAACCCTTTAATACTAGTATCCAGCAATGGGTGGTACCTACAAAGTTCAGAGGTCTAATGTTTCAACATGCCCATGATGCCCCCACATCTGGCCATTGTGGTGCCAAATTAGCATATGAAATATTGCGTGACTACGCCTTCTGGCCACATATATTCAAGAATGTTCAAACCTACTGTCAAAGTTGTTTAATCTGTCCACAGTTCCAACCCACTGCGCAAACGCATAGAGCACCATTGCAGAAAAGGGGGATGGTAATGCCATGGTCAGATATACAAATTGATTTTATTGGTCCAGTGACTAGGTCATCAAGAGGTAACAAATACATGTTGACAGGTACATGCCTGTTCACCAAACGGGTAGAGTGCATCAGTGCACCTAACAATAGTGCTGAAACATGCGCAGCATTGCTCATCAAACACGTGTTTTCCAGATTTGGTTTACCCCAGAGAATCGAATCCAATCGGGGAACCCACTTCACTAGCAAAGTGATGACCAAGATGTGGAAAATACTAGGGGTCAAAAGAAAGTTCCATATTGCATATAGAGCTGCCTCAAGTGGTGATGTAGAGCGTTACAACCAGTCCATTGTGAAAATCCTCAAAATGTTTGCGAGTGAAACGGGTAAAGACTGGGATGTAAAATTACCTCTAGTCCTAATGGCATTTAGAGCAACTCCAAGTAGTGCTACTAAGATGTCACATTTTGAGTAAATGACTGGTAGAAGAATGGTTCTACCTCAGCATCTACTGTACCGTACATCAGACCAGAACTTGATAAACGCTGCCAATATGCATCAATATGTGGCAAACTTAAGGAAACACTTACAATATGCCTTTGCATTTGCTCAAATGAACATAGAGAAAGCTGCAACTGCCACTAAAACCTATTATGATCTCAAAATGTCCAAAAAAGAATATGAAATAAATGATAAAATTTATCTTTATAACTTTGGAAGAGATCAGGTTAAGAAGAAATTTCTTCCATCATGGAAGTGTCCTTTTGTCGTTACTGACAAAATATCTCCAGTCGGCTATAAAATTATGATACCTAAAATTGATACTTTTATAGATAAATGGGTCCATATTAATCAGTTGTGAGCGTGTCATCCTAGATCCCAACTACAAGTTGTAGAGGGAGAATGAAGTGTCATATCCCCAGATGCACTAAAGACATATTGTAGTTTAAAGATGTCTAGCTAATGAGCATAAGGGCTCCAAAAATAATGGACTTTCTTCATAGAAGGCTTTCTATGATGCATACTGTCAATGCACTCACCAAGTACTACTGATTTTAAGCCTACATCTATTTAAAATTGGAAGGGGGATTTATGTCAGGATATCTATTTGTATTATTAAATAATATATATATAATTATGTTTATCTACACATAGATTTATGATAAGACCAAATACTCATTTTTTTGTGAAACTGTTTGTAAAACAACCCCCTCTCATTCTGAAGCACAGATTTCAAGAACAAAGGAATTGCTTTCAAAGGTTTCCTGCCTAAGGTGTTCTGAAAACCCAGTCGCTCCATCTGTAAAGATAATGGAATTTACAACCATTCTCAAAAGATATAGCTCATTTCATCTAGGTGTAAACTGTCCCCTGCTGAGCTACATATGCATCCTGCCCAGACAAAAGAAAGCCTTTTAAAAACATGTGTTCCTTGAAAACATAGAAATCTTAAGGATTCGAAGTTTGGACAAATCATATATATAGTTTTCAAACATTAAATATGTGCCTCAGACTATTAAATAATAGGTACGAATGGATATGAAATTGTCTGTTTGTATAATATTAAATGTAAATGTCTGCTGTATGGAACAATAACTGCATTGGTATATATAAATATTAACCATTTATTTCAAGATAAACACATGTTTTTCTTTATTTTCCAGAAATCTAGTGAACATTACAAGATAGAACTGATGTGAAGATGAGATTTCTAAATACAATGCTATAAGTTGACATACAGATGCATCATAGATCTTGGGCCCATGTTATAAACAAGGTTGAGACATGTATTAATAAATAACTATAATACTCATGTATATCTATGATATAAGATGCTACTAGGAAATGAAATATGTGCCAGTATATCAAATGAGCTGTTATACAGAATAAATCAGATTAAACATATATATTTCATTGATTGATACTACTAGTCCCTCAAAAAAAAATGCAACTTATAAGGCAGCTTATAAAATATGATAAATAAAATACTCGTGTTTCATATTAATATAATCAGAAAAATGGCACTACATGGTCCCATCTATATTAAAATTGTAAGTGATTGATACTGGAAATTAAAGTATTTGATAAACATTTTTTTTTAGATAGTTAAACTGCAGCAATATTTGATGGTAAAACTGCATTTCTGGGTGTCTGCTGCCACCTATAGGTCAGTATCGCAGCCAAACAATAAATGGCTACTCAGGGAGGCGTCTCCCAAATAACCAAGAGATGTTCAGCTCAAGGGGCCTATCACAAGACAAGCTTCCGTGGTGCGTTTCCAATTTCACTAATGATTAGAATAAAAAGGTGTGGGGTATATCAGGTGATATAATTCCATGCAAGAGAGAAAAAAAAGGTCTTGGTTTTTGTTGCTGAGTTTTTGACTGACAAACTGTTGCCTTGGAATCCAGTGTCTCTAAAGTAAATCTGGGCCTAACTTTCATCCATCTTGCAGAAACTACCTCTTTTAATGTATGAGGTGAAATTGGACTTATTAGAGAAACTCTGGAAGCTGAAACATTGATTTGGTTATTTGGATAAAGTATAAGAAAAGTATACAGTATATAATATTTAAATCAAAGGCATTCTAAGGAAATAGTTATATTACAGCTGGTAAATTTAAAAGAGCATAATTTGTATTTTAAGCTCATGTTCATAGTCTTATATAGTTTAACTAGTCATATTTAGTGCTAAGTAATTTAAATTTGCAACTATATATACTTTAGAACTTGCCTTAATTGTAGCTAAAAAGAGTTTATTTCCGCTCAGATAAATTGGCTTTTAAAGCATCTTGTTATATTGTTTAACTAAGCACTGTTAAAGTTAGCGATCCATACTCTGGTATTTTATTGTGGTATTTTAATGTGATTATTGTGAATAAGGTAAATTGGAAAGGTATATTTTTATGATATTTGTATAGAATATTATAACAGCATAATGGTGTATCATTTGATTCATAATCTGGTTTCTATAAATATAATTCAATGGAATTTAGGAATAAATATTGATTTTAATTGTTTCATATATGCATTTTAATTGGGGGTTATTTTAAAGAATAATTATTAAATAAATTGTATTATAACCCGGCCATATACTGACAGTTGCAAGTCGTAGAATAAAATTTAAAAATTAATCACTGTTACACGTTCCTTTACTATTCTTTTTATTATTTTGTATTGTAAAGTGATAGAATAGTTATGAATTAATACAATAGAAAACTAAAGTCGAACTATTACGCCCATCTACACTGCAAAAAAAATTGAACAGCCAATAGGATTTAAGCAGCTCTTATTCCTATTGACTGATTCAAACCAGCCAATAGGAATGAGAGCTGCTTAAATCCTATTGGCTGTTTAAATCAGCCAATAGGATTTAAGCAGCTATCATTCCTATTGGCTGATTAAAATTTTCAGCCAATAGAAATGCAACGGTACCCCAATATAAAAGGGGTACCTTGCATTGAATCCTCAGTTTATGGCAGACGATCGCATAAAGAGGACCTCCACATTGGACCAATGGACCTCCATCTTGACCTCTGCCTCCGTGCATAGAATGCTTAACCTCCACAGGGATGAAGAAGATGCCGGTCCCATGATGGATGAAGATTGAGCCGTCTGGATGAAGATGCTTCGCTGCTGGGATGAAGATGTTTTGCCGGACTTCAGCAACTGTGATTACTGATTTTGGGGTTAGTGTTAGGTATTTATTTTTTTTGGGGTGTTTTTTTTTTTAGATTAGGGCTTTTTTTCTTTTAATGGGCCGGAAAATAGCTGAATGTCCTTTTAAGGGCAGTAAAAGAGCTGAATGCCCTTTTTAGGGCAATCCCCATACAAATGCCCATTTCAGGGCAATGGATAGATTATTTTTTTTTAGTTATTTTTTTTTTATTTTGTGGGTTTGTAATGTTAGGGGGTGTTTGTTTTTATTTATTTGCAAAAGAGCTGTTTACTTTAGGGCAATCCCTTACAAAAGGCCCTTTTAAGGGCCCTTGGTAGTTTATTATAGAGTAGAGTTTTTTTTAATTTTGGGGTGTTTTTTTTTTAAATGGGGTATTAGAATAGGAATATTTTTTTATTATTTTGGATATTTTCTTTTTTTAATTATTGTAATGGTAGTTTTTTTATTTTTTGTAATTTTAGTGTTTATTATTTTTTGTAATTCTAGTTTGCATTTATTTTAACTTGGTAGTTATATTATAGCTAGCGTAAGTTTTATTTTTATTTCACAGGTAGGTTTGTATTTATTTTTAAATAGGTAGCTAGTTAATAATTATAACTTTAATTTAGGTCTATTTTAATTATGTTAAAGTTAGGGGGCCGGCGGGTTTTAGGTTTAATTGGTTTAGTTAGTGTTTGCGATGTTTGTGAATGGCGGTTTAGGGGTTAATAGGTTTAGTTAGTGTTGGCGATGTTTGGGAACGGCAGTTTAGGGGTTAATCGCTTTATTTAGTGTTTCAGTTGGTGTCAGCGATTTTGGGGAACGGCGGTTTCAGGGTAAATAGGTTTAGTAAGTGTTGGCGATGTCGGGGAACTGCGGTTTAGAAGTTAATAGGTTTAGTTATTGTTGGCAATGTTTGGGAACGTAGGGTTTAATAGCTTTATGTAGTGATTTAGTTGGTGTCTGTGATTTCAGGGAACGGTGGTTTAGCAGTTAACAGCTTTATTTAGTGATTTAGTTAGTTTTGAAGATGTAGGGGGACTGCGGTTTAGATTAGATCAATAAAAAATTCTGAATATAAATAAAGAATGGATCCGAAAATTTGGAAACTGATTTATTCATTTTCTGAATTTTTCGGGATTTTAGTTATGGTGCCGATTTGGAAATTTGGATGCATTCGAATATCCGAATCGGCCAAAATTTGGTCAAAAATGAAATTTGGCCGAAACAAAAAGCACATGTCTATCAAAAATCTTGAATTCTTGTATGAGCACAAAGGTTTTAAATAGTAGATTGTTTCATATTGATTCTTGGGTTATAGCTATATAAGTTATACTGAGCCAAGATACAGCAAAATTAAAATCTAATGATGATCTACTATAGGAAATTCAGTTGAACTTTTATGGCAATTTGATGAAGCGGGATATAAATGTAATTTTGCTTGACTAGTTTAATAGATTTCTTTTAAAGGGGCATAAAACACAAATAGCCAGATTACGAGTGGATCGCTATCTTAGGGGCAAATTTGCCCATTTACGAGTGCATGTTAAATAACCAGAGAGCATGCAGTTTCACTAGCGTTAGGAATCATTAACCATAGAAGTTGTCCTAATTGCCCCCAAACTAAAGAGGACAGTAGAGTATCATTAAATAAACATATGAACATCTTTATTTAAAGAAAAAACCCTGCACAAAGCAGTTATAAGGGGTTAAAGTTAGGGGATGGGGGTGTTAGAAAAAAACCAAAACAGTGCTGAAAGTGCCTTTACATGGAGGTCAATAGGGACCTGTGTTTTCACTATAAAAATATATGTATATGCTTATTTTGAAAACAGGGGTGACCCCGAAACATCAATAAATACATCTGTATTTTTGGATTTAAGACCCTGTGAGTGACTCCTTCTTCCATTGTTTTATATGCTTATAAACATATATATTTATGTGTTAATATGTGTATTTACAAATATAAACACATAAATATATATGTATATATTCATATACATAGATATTTATTTATTGCTGCCCAACACTGCGCAAATTGCCCCCTGCGCTGCGCAAGGTGGTGTGCCAGCCATGTCTATCAACATCAGAACGAGGCTCCCAATGAAGCCTATAGAAGTGCCCTCTCATGAGCGCAAGGCATACGGGCAATTCGCACTTGTAATACCAGCACACATTTCCATGCGCTGGCATTACTGACTGGAGAGCAAATATTGCGCTTGCGTAACCGCTTTATTGCACTCCACTCTTAATCTAGCCAAAAATATTTATGTCAAGAATCAGAAAGAACATACAATTTAAACAACTTTCCATTTTACTTCTATTATGTAATTTTCTTCATTCTCTTGGTATAACCTGTTGAATAGTAGGTAGGCTCAGGTGCAGCAATGTACTACTGGGTGCTAGCTGCTAATTTGTGATTGTACAAATAAGCCTCTTGTAATTGGTTCACCTGATGTGTTTAACTAGCTCCCAGTAGTGCATTGCTGCAAATATGATAATAAAAGTAAATTAGAAAGTTTTTTGACATTGTATGCTCTTTCTGATACATGAAAGAAAAAGATTGGTATGCCCCCTCTAACTTTGTTTTTATAAGGTTTCACAAACCTGTCCTGGCAAACATGCTTACAGAAAGAACGGACATGCAGTGCTAAATACAAATCAGTTTATTTGGGTTGTATGGCCCTTAAAGGGGATTTAGAAATGTGATAATTAAGAGTGATACGTAGAGAATAAAAACATGTTTTTGTGAATGGTTTAAGCATATTTCAAAGAAAGCTCATTTGCCTAGACAGCTCATCTGTAAATATATAGTTCACAAATTAAAGGGACAGTCAATTCCAAAAATGTTATTGTTTAAAAAGATAGATAAATTCTTTATTACCCATTCCCCAGTTTTGCATAACCAACACTGTTATATTAATATACTTTTTACCTCTTTTGAGATCCTCCTGATCACATGGCTATTTATTTATTATCTATTGACATGCATTTTAGCCAATTAGTGCAGTCAGCCACAACTCCACGGGTGTGAGCACAATGTTATCTATATGGCTCACATGAACTAGCAGTCTCCAGTTGTGAAAAGCTAACAAAAAAGCATGTGATAAGAGGCTGTCTGTAGTAGCTTAGAAACAGGCAGACATTTAGAGGTTTACATTTTATAAAGTGTATTAATATAACAATGTTGGTTGTGCAAATGGGTAGTAAAGGTGTTTTCTATCTTTTTAAACAATAACAATTTTGGTGTTGACTGTTCCTTTAATGTTTATTTCTTGGCAACATTATAAAATTGAAATGTGCTACAGGACTTAGCTACAGTTTGGGTAACAGAAAATATATCACTCCTCAGGCTTGAGCAAGAGGCTTAAATAACACTGAAGACAGGCCAATCACCCCCCCCCCCCTCCGAATAATTTTTAGAGTACTTAAATGACCTAAGCATTCCAGTCCTTCATTCACCTATCAGCAAAGAAGCTGGTGTCTGACATCACAGCCTTAGTGTGGCGGTGGGTGCAGAACAACAGCAACTCGATCTTGTCGTTTAATCCACAAAAACTTATGGTACTGCACTCCCAGGGAAATCATAATAAAATCATAACTTTATTTTTCCAACATTAAAAATTCAGCACACATATAAAACCTTGACCCCAACTTACTCGTTTCACTTAGCAGTTACTCATAGATGACCAGGCATCAGTATACACCTGTTTTTAAAGAGCAAGAGGACCAAACGACATACATAACATTTTGCATACTTAAATGCCCTACACCTGAAAAGGATCTGCAGCTCATGTAGCTTAAAGGTATCATGTTAGTGACTTATATAGGGAAACTTCTAGGGTTTAATTGTTAGCAATGACAATGTAAACTATGTGAAATAGTTAAATATTGCTGCCTAGAGTTCAAAAATATATTGGGCTAAAAGAGGCTGCTCCCAGATGGGAAATCAGTAAACAGAGTGAGCTGTATGGATTTGTATTATGACCCTGGTTAAGTCTCCCTAATGGTGATGAGGAAACCAGATGTGGACTCCTTGCCAAATGTGCTTAAAGGAAAATGGCTGCACTTCACCGACAAAGCCCAAAGAAGGCCGAAACGATCATCTGGGGTTGCCATGTTCCTTGTTCAAAGAGGTATTGCCTGGTATTTCGAGCCTGGACTGACCTAGTTAGGCGGGATTAGACTGATATAGTTCAGGAAAGTTATTCTTTGTGAAAAGCACATTTGGGCTAAAAGAGGCTGCTCTTAGGTGGTGAATTACCATAGAACATGTTACTGAGCAGTTCTTCATTTCTGAGAGAGCACTTCTCTTTCTGTATGTTTCTAAAATATTTAAAGCAGTCTAACGTCTTAAGAGAAATTAAAAACATAAACCATTACTCCCTCCAACGATGTTAAACCATTTGTTGTAAAATTAAGAACTCCTGGATAAAGTGATACAGTATATACCTACACTTGTATGCAGAAGTTTGGTTGGGAGTAAATATTCTATATATTCTACCTTTTTTAGCATAATGCATAAAAAAAATGTTTTTTCACTATTAACAAATAATATTCATTTGATGCCTTCAGCCAGCAAATTGTGAGCAACAGTCTGACTGTTCCTCTTTGGCCTTGGCTAAAATAAGTGCGGGTCAGACCAGGGGTCAAGTCGAGCGGGAAGGCATGGGAAAGTTCCCTCTTGAAAGAAAACAGAAACGCTTCAGTAACGACTGCTGCTGCTGGTGGGAGGAGCTGGAACAAAGTCTGGTTAGAGGGATAGTAAGATCCTCTAGTAATGGGCAGTAACACTTCCTAAAATACACTAAATGCAAGCCTGTCAGCGGTCCTTCTGTGTGATCACTGCACTGTGTGTAACACACAGTGCTTACATTTCTGTGTGCCTTGCTCTGAGGTTATTTGGCTCCCTTCAGCAGACTATTGCACCTTAAGTGGGTGAGACTCAGAGGAGGATTCTCAGGCCCAAAGGTAACTATTCATTGGTTTTCATTTGCTTTCATTAACCAAAGTGTATAGATTATAAACATATAAGTACATTGTGTGTGTGTTTGTGTGTGTGTATATATAAAACAATATCAATTGTGAGGGGGAGATGGAAGTCTTGGTAAGTTCCCACACTTTTATTTGTAGGACTTGACCCCTGGGTCAGACCATGGGTGAGATACAGTCAATAGCTTTCCAACCCATTGTTCTGATATTCTGATTAGTTGTTGAAGATCTGCTGAATGAAGACTTTATTATTTATTTTTTTACAAGGGACATAAAAGTGTCAAAAGAAAATACTGTAATGTGTATCGGCTCGATAGACCTATGCTCTTCAAGAAAGGATACAGAAGGAACAAAGTCAAATTGATTATAGCTGTCTCTTAACACTTTAACTGCTGAGCCATATCCACCCATGTGCTGAGCTGTTTTTGAGTTTTTAGATGCTGTTCACATTTAAGCCCACATATTATATATTTTTTTCAGCAAAGATCCATACTACATCATTATTGTATGTATAAATCATGACACATGTGAACTCAGCAGTAACTGTGTATAAAAAAATTATATTTTTTTAATCTAAATTTTATTAAACAAGATTATAAAACATAGTGTGTGAGTGTATTCTAAACTGTAAATGAAGAACAGGAAGTGGTTAGCCACATGCCCTTTGAGTGTTTGTATATAACTTTGATGTTCACGTAGGGCTCCCATGAGCCTCTGCTCAAATAAATGCACATTTATATACACCAGGTGATCACTATTACCACTATCCCTTGGCTATAAAAACCTGTATAGGGGCTTTATTTTAAAGAAAGACTTCTGGTTACTAAAAAAAGGAGTCTCAAGGCTTTTTGATGACCTGTTATAAGTGGCTAGAACCCCTCAGCCTGCAAACCATGTGGAGATATTTTATTTATTTTTTACATATTGGTGCTTTAACATTATACCCACAAAATATCATATGAAAGAGCAATCATTTCCCTTTAAATGGTTCTTGTGAGTTTTTAGTACTTAAAGGGAAACTGAAGCAAATGTTTTTCTTTCGTGATTCAGATAGAGCATGCAATTTTAAGCAACTTTCTAATTTACTCCTATTATTATTTTTCTTCATTCTCTTGCTTTATTTGTAAAAGAAGTCATCTAAGCTTTTTTTGGTTCAGACTCTGGACAGCACTTTTTATTGGTGGATCAATTTATCCACCAATCAGCAAGAACAACGCAGGTTGTTAACCAAAAATGGGCCGGCATCTAAACTTACATTCTTGCATTTCAAATAAAGATACCAAGAGAATGAAGAAAATTTGATAATAGGAGTAAATTAGAAAGTTGCTTAAAATGTCATGCTCTATCCGAATCACGAAAGAAAAAAATTGGGTTCAGTGTCCCTTTAAAGAAGCTAAGATTGAAAGGTTTAAACACTTACCTCCATCCAGCACCCTTAAAAGTCCTATGGCGTTACCTTTTCACTTTGTGATGTCACCACTCATGGGCGCAGTGTTGTCAGTGGCATTCTAGGATTCCCCAGTAACGCGGGTCCACTGGACCACCAGGGATTTGGGGGTAAGTGCAAGGAAGCCGTGATGAGCTACAAAAGACCCCCCCCCCCCGATTGACAACACACACATGGATGTCATAATCGTTCCGCAGCTGCTGCGCTGTTCAAAGAGTCTGTAGTGTGTCAGTTGGGCGCAAGTTACAGACTCAGCCAATCAACGGCTTGTTTAGTCAACCGCATGGCTCATTAGCATACTGTGACGTCACCGGGCTTTGCAACTAGACTCTGTAGTAGCGTGGCTAATTTGCATACTGAGATTGTACCTGTCAGAGCGTGATTTTCAATACTGTTTACGCTCAGTGTTTATGTGCTTTTTAGTGCTAACGTGGTGTCCTAATGTTGCAAGCGTAGTTCATAAGTTATATGTTGGAGCCCAATATTTACCTTGTATGCCATATGTGTGATTATAGCGGGACCAATTAGGGATGAAAAAATGTCAAACAGCCCCTGTTAGATCAATGCCTATCTTAGTTGGTTAGTCACCTGTGTGAGTGTAATAATGCTAATATAGGACTCCTGTGTGTTTAGGTTTGATATCATATGGGACTGCAGGGAATGTTCCATCACTAACACTGTGTTCCATGTTTGTTGTAAATAGGCAATATTATTATAAAAAGGTCTATCAGTGGTATCAGATGACACATGTTATAAGGGGTATATAATATCACTGATCCCTGTCTATTCATCATGATATTCTGGATCAATAAGTTAAGTGCCTGACCAAGATATGCCATCATAGTTATAATTGCACCTCATATATTAGTCATCATATGTTAATATAACCCATACTGTGTTCTGAGTTAGAGGTAAAGTAAGTTATATGCCATGTGCCTCCCCAACCTAGGGGTATATATAGTTATAGACCTCATAGATAATCATTGGTCTGTCCCATCACAAGTGGCAATCATGGTAAACATAGTACTTTTTACAACTATATGCAGTCCATCATTAGTATGACATTATAAAATAGCATAAACGACTGTTAGTCAGTATAAATAGCCAGAATTACGTATGATCATCAATATCAGGTATATTGTTCCTGGAAGTTGAATTAGTGTTGAACCAGTATTTAGACCAGGCGGCACACATCAATAGTATGGATAAAAGTATAGTCAAATATGAGATCACTCCCCATGGTTCACCCCACTCCATATGTGCACATCTTCAATTCAATCTGTAGTTCAAAGACCGTCACTAGTGTAATGATGGTTATTGTTATGAATGGGATTTATTGGGTCAGACCTAGCGTATACCCCACTATGGCATGGTTGTGTACTCTGATCTAAACTACCAACCCAATCAACATAACAGTACTTACCCATGTTCCATGGGTTAAAGGTAGCAGTGCCAGTCATTCAACATATTCAGGCCTTGTGGATGTAGGGTTCCCAATCGGTATATCCATCGTGTTTCAAGTTGTAGCAATCTGTTATCCCGATCGCCTCTATGCTTCAGGGGGGGGGACATGATCTATTAGAATGAATCGTAAGTCTGTTACTTTGTGATTTGCCTCCAAAAAGTGCCTTGCTACTGGTTGTTCAGCAGTGCCTTTGTCCAGTGCACTTCTTATAGCCAATCTGTGGTTAGCCATACGTAGTCGGGCATTATCAATCGTTTTACCTACATAGAATTGTCCACAGCAGCAGCACAAAAGGTAAATTACATGGCTAGTGGTGCAGGTAATAAAATGCTTAATGGTGTATTTTCTGTTGGTATGTGGGTGGCAAAATATTTTGCATGGTATCATCCCACTGCACGTGGTGCAGCCCGTGCACCTAAAGCAGCCAGTTCTTTTTGTCTTCAGCCATTGTTGTTGATAACAGTGTTGTGGATCAGTCAGCATCAAATGGTCTCTTAGGCTCCGTCCACGCTTATACCCCATGATAGGGGGATCCATTACATAAAATGGAAGTGATTTGTCAGATTCCCATCTTTCTCTGATGTTGCTGGCTAGTTTATTCTTTCCCTTATTGTATGTAGTGGTAAAGATCATTCATTTCTTCTTTTCATCCCTTGGTTTATTTAGAGTCTCGACAGTTTTAATCTCATCAATAACTTCCTTGATCAGGCTATTTTTGTAGCCGCGTTGTAGAAACTTGTTTGCCATCAGTTGCTGTTCTCTATTTGTTGATTCAGTGTTGTTTCTGACAACCCTGATCATTTGGGATTTAATGATGGCCTTGCGTGTATGGGGTGGATGATTACTTGTTGCTTTCAGAAGTGAGTTCCTATCAGTTGTTTTTGAATATAGTGTGGTGTATAACTTATCTTGGTTTTTGTAGATCCTCAAATCTAGGAAGTCAATCTGTTGGTAATCATATTTAAGTTCGAATCTTATCGGGGAGTCTTTGCTGTTTAGCTCATTTACCCAATTTGTCAAGGCTTCTTCTTCACCCCGCCAGATCAGGAATACGTCATCTATGTACCTCTTGTAGCATATGCAGTGGCGTCACTAGGTTTGGTGTCACCCGGTGCGGTAAGTCATGGTGTCACCCCCCCCCCCCAGAAAGCAGACACACACAAAAACACAGGCAAACACACATACAAACACTCAGACACACTTAAAAACATACTCAGATGCACACACAAACACTCGGAAACACACTCAGACACACACACAAAAACACACACACAAAAACACCGAGACACACACAAAAACACTGAGACACACATACACACAAAAACTCAGACACACACATACAAAATATGTAAACTGCACTGCATTAATTATAAAGCTCATGTCTAGAGCTGCTCCCTGGCTCAGCAGAACATCAAATGAAAGATAAACAGAGCACTCTAAAATAAATCACTGAAGAAAAGATTTAGGCGCGCAAACTATGAAAATTCTGCTCTCTGACTCTGTTCCAAGTCTGTCAGTGCACAGCCCTGGGCCGCATGTCACTGAGCAGTGAGCACAGATAGGCAGGCAGGTTTAGGCTAGCAGCGCAACTTTGCAAGCCCCACGGCACACCCACAACATTCATAGTGAAATTGGGCAGAAGAGGAGCAAAGTACAAACAAGCAAAAGCAGCCGGGAAAACTATTTGTTGAAATTGCAGCACTGGCTCAAGGGGCAAAAAAATTGTGTGGCTACAACTTCCCCAGTCCCACTAATGTTCACAAATGCCAGCCTCTAATAAAATAATCTATGCATCTCAACATTGTATTTCTTTGAATTTCAATAAAATTTAAAAAAAAAAAAATTTTTTTTTTGGTGTCACCCCCTGGAGGGTGTCACCCAGGTGCGGCCCGCACCCCCCGCACACCCCTAGTGACGCCACTGAGCATATGATGTCATTGTGGCTGTAAACCCCCATTGTCTCCTTTTCGTATTGCTCCATAAAGAGGTTAGCATATGAAGGGGCCACATTCGAAACCATGGCAGTCCCCATGAGTTGTTGATAGAAGTATTTCTTGAATCTAAAATAGTTGAGTTTTAGGCATTTCTCCAGAAGGCTGAGTATAAAGTTAATTGATGGTCCAATGTATGGGTGATGGTTCAATGTACTTTCTATCGCCTTAATCCCCTCGCTGTGTGGGATGACTGTATAGAGGCTCCTTACATCCATAGTCACCAATATATTATTGCTGTTGATGTCCTCCAAAGTATTTAATAGTGTGATCAAATCACTGGAGTCTCTGATATAGGAGTCCATGCCCTTCACAAATGGTTGTAAGATAGAGTCAGTAAATTGGGCTAAGGGCTGGAGTAAGGAACCTCTCGCTGATACTATCGGCCTCCCAGGTGGATTCTGCTGGTTTTTATGTATTTTGGGTAACGTGTAGAGAATTGGATGTATTGGATATGTTGTGGTGAGAAAAGTAGCTTCATCTTCACTAATCCAATCTTTATTCACTGCCTCTTGTATTAGATTATCAATCTCTTTCTTGAAGGTTTTGGTTGGGTCCCATGTTAGTTTCTTGTAAGTTGTAACATCACTGAGTTGCTTAAGGACTTCATCTCTGTATTGGTTGTATTCCATTATGACAATTGCCCCACCTTTATCCGCAGGGCGTATCACGATGCTTGGGTCAGTAGCCAGAGACTTTAAGGCTTGTCTTTCACCCCTGGAGATATATTTTTTTTAAAAAAAATCATTATATATACAGGATATATATATATATATACAGTATGTATATACAGTATCTCACAAAAGTGAGTACATCCCTTACATTTTTGTATATATTTTATTATATCTTTTCATGTGACAACACTGAAGAAATGACACTTTGCTACAATGTAAAGTAGTGAGTGTACAGCCTGTATAATAGTGTAAATTTGGTGTCCCTCAAAATAAGTCAACACACAGCCATTAATGTCTAAACCGTTGGCAACAAAAGTGAGTACACCCCTAAGTGGAAATGTCCAAATTGGACCCAATTATCCATTTTCCCTCCCCGGTGTCATGTGACTCGTTAGTGTTACAAGGTCTCAGGTGTGAATGGGGGCAGGTGTGTTAAATTTGGTGTTATCACTCTCACACACTCTCATAGTGGTCACTGGAAGTTCAACATGGCACCTCATGGCAAATAACTCTCTGAGGATCTGAAAAAAAGAATTGTTGCCCTACATAAATGGCCTTGGCTTTAAGAAGATTGCCAAGACCCTGAAACTGAGCTGCAGCACGGTGGACAAGACCATACAGCAGTTTCACAAGACAGGTTCCACTCAGAACAGGCCTCGGCATTGTCGACCAAAGAAGTTGAGTGCACGTGCTCAGCGTCATATCAAGAGGTTGTCTTAGGGAAATAGACGTAGGAGTGCTGCCAGCATTGTTGCAGAGGTTGAAGGTGTGGGGAGTCAGCCTGTTAGTGCTCAGACTATATGCCGCACACTGCATCAAATTGGTCTGCATTTCTGTCGTCCCAGAAGGAAGCCTCTTCTAAAGATAATGCACAAGAAAGCCTGCAAGCAGTTTTCTGAAAACAAGCAGACTAAGGACATGGATTACTGGAACCATGTCCTGTGGTCCAATGAGAGCAAGATAAATTTATTTGGTTCAGATGGTGTCAAGCGTGTGTGGTGGCAACCAGGTGAGGAGTACAAAGACAAGTGTGTCTTGCCTACAGTCAAGCATGGTGGTGGTAGTGTCATGGTCTAGGCCTGCATGAGTGCTGCCGGCACTAGGAAACTACAGTTCATTGAGGAAACCATGAATGCCAACATGTACTGTGACATACTGAAGCAGAGCATGATCCCCTACCTCGGCCGCAGAGCAGTATTCCAACATGATAACGACCCCAAATACACCTCCAAAACCACCACTGCCTTGCTAAAGAAGCTGAGGGTAAAGGTAATGGACTGGCCAAGCATGTCTCCAGACCTAAACCCTATTGAGCAACTGTGGGGCATCCTCAAACGGAAGGTGGGGGAGCGCAAGGTCTCTAACTTCCACCAGCTCTATGATGTCATCATGGAGGAGTGGAAGAGGACTTCAGTGGCAATCTGTGATGCTCTGATGAACTCCATGCCCAAGAGGGTTAAAGCAGTGCTGGAAAATAATGGTGGCCACACAAAATATTGACACTTTTGGCCCAATTTGGACATTTCCACTTAGGGGTGTACTCACTTTTGTTGCCAACGGTTTAGACATTAATGGCTGTGTGTTGAGTTATTTTGAGGGGACAGCAAATTTACACTGTTATACAAGCTGTAGACTCACTAATTTACACTAATTTACATTGCAGCAAAGTGTCATTTATTCAGTGTTGTCACATGAAAAGATATAATAAAATATTTACAAAAATGTGAGGGATGTACTCACTTTTTTGAGATACTGGGGTCTATCTATCAAGCTCCGAACGGAGCTTGATTATGCGTGTTTCTGGCGAGGTTGATTGACACCCCCTGCTGGTGGCTGATTAGCCGCGAATCTGCAGGGGGCGGCGCTGCACTAGCAGTTCTTGCGAGCTGCTGGTGCAATGCTGAATACGGAGAGCGTAGTGCTCTCTGCATTCAGCGAGGTCTTGCGGACCTGATCCGCAAGACCTTTCTTAAATAGGCATCATAGTATATATATATATTTATATTCAGTTTTTTTCACTTTAAAGTAAGTGTTGTTTAAAATTTGAGGTTCACTTGCATTAATTAAATGCAGTCACACAGTAAATGTGCCTTTCCATGGCCCTGGGCCATGAAGACATTTTAATTTAAACTGATTTTTATTCATGTCCTGTTATGACCCCTTTATGTTAAAAAAATAATTTCTATGATATCTTTAACTTTTTGGCTGCCTGAGAAAACAGCAAAGCATTATACAACATTGTATACCATGTGTTAAAGCTCTTTCTGGCAGACAAGGGGCTAAAAGTGTCATGACAAGAGTTGAATGGCTCTACTGTTCCTCATTTCCTGTTAATAAGGAAAACCATATTCAATTGCATAAAGCTATATTACAAGGTAGCGTAGTCATCTCTGGGGTAGAATTAAAATCTTGTTTATAATGATAGTATAGAGATGAGGATATAAGCTGTTTTATTAGTATTACTCTGCAGTCCAGGTGCTAAGTACATATGATTATTTCAACTATTCTAAAGCTATTAATAATACATGTGGATAAAAGAGTTAATAACTTTTGCAAATCATTTTGCTTCCCCCATATCCTAGTGACTGAAGCACTGCAGATGGGAAAGTTAACGCTCTCTTCTTCATCCAAGCTTTGCTAAAATTTAGTGCTGATTAAAACTGCTGCAGTTAGATGAATAAAAAATGTTCTGCAGGCAGGGAGAGCTTACAAATTCACATTTTCTTATGTCATAAATGGGAAACATTCTGCATTAAAATTTTAAACTCTAGAAGTAAATGAGTACCTATAGATTATGCTCACAGAGACAGGCTCATGTGGAAGACTCTTGCAGACTCTCATTTGTTTAGTATGTATCCAGGCATCATATCCTGTCGTTATAATGACAGTCTAGATATACCTTTTCAGCTTAGTTTACGGTAATAAACTGGTGACTTATGAAGTTCACTGCAGTACTGGCAGGTAGCAAGATACAGAGAAATCACCTCTATAAACTTGTCTTCTGAAACCAGAAGTTAGTCTCTAATCAGGACTGAGCTTTGTCGTTAATGTGAGCCTGCAGGGCTTAAATGCAAAACTGTAAATTAGTTACTGGAAAGAGAATATTCTAGAGAACTAAAGAATGAAAACTGATATCTTCAAAACTTTCTGAAGGAAATAATAAACTCATGAACCAATAGTAACTAAGGCCTAGATTTCGAGTTTGGCGGGAGCCGTGAAAACCAGCGTTAGAGGCTCCTAACGCTGGTTTTAGGCTACCTCCGGTATTTGGAGTCACTCAAAAAAGGGTCTAATGCTCACTTTTCAGCCGCGACTTTTCCATACCGCAGATCCCCTTACGTAAATTGCGTATCCTATCTTTTCAATGGGATCTTTCTAACTCTGGTATTTAGAGTCGTGTCTGAAGTGAGCGTTAGAAATCTAACGACAAAACTCCAGCCGCAGAAAAAAAAAGTCAGTAGTTAAGAGCTTTCTGGGCTAACGCCGGTTCATAAAGCTCTTAACTACTGTGCTCTACAGTACACTAACACCCATAAACTACCTATGTACCCCTAAACCGAGGTCCCCCCACATCGCCGCAACTCGATAACATTTTTTTAACCCCTAATCTGCCGACCGCCACCTACGTTATCCTTATGTTTATTAACCCCTAATCTGCCCCCCACAACGTCGCCGCCAGCTACCTACACTTATTAACCCCTAATCTGCTGTCCGCACGCCGCCGCCAGCTACATTATCCCTATGTACCCCTAATCTTCTGCCCTAACATCGCCGACCCCTATATTATATTTATTAACCCCTAACCTGCCCCCCACAACGTCGCCGCCACCTACCTACAATAATTAACCCCTAATCTGCCGACCGCAAAGAGCCGCCAGCTACATTATAGCTATGTACCCCTAATCTGCTGCCCCTAACACCGCCGACCCCTATATTATATTAACCCCTAAGCTGCCCTCCCTAACATCGCCGACACCTAACTTCAATTATTAACCCCTAATCTGCCGACCGAATCTCGCCGCTATTCTAATAAATGTATTAACCCCTAAAGCTAAGTCTAACCCTAACACTAACACCCCCCTAAGTTAAATATAATTTTAATCTAACGAAATTAATTAACTCTTATTAAATAAATTATTCCTATTTAAAGCTAAATACTTACCTGTAAAATAAATCCTAATATAGCTACACTATAAATTATAATTATATTATAGATATTTTAGGATTAATATTTATTTTACAGGTAACTTTGTATTTATTTTAACCAGGTACAATAGCTATTAAATAGTTAAGAACTATTTAATAGCTAAAATAGTTAAAATAATTACACATTTACCTGTAAAATAAATCCTAACCTAAGTTACAATTAAACCTACACTATCAATAAATTAATTAAATAAAATACCTACAATTACCTACAATTAAACCTAACACTACACTATCAATAAATAAATTAAATACAATACCTACAAATAACTACAATGAAATAAACTAACTAAAGTACAAAAAATAAAAAAGAACTAAGTTACAAAAAATAAAAAAATATTTACAAACATAAGAAAAATATTACAACAATTTTAAACTAATTACACCTACTCTAAGCCCCCTAATAAAATAACAAAGCCCCCCAAAATAAAAAAATGCCCTACCCTATTCTAAATTACTAAAGTTCAAAGCTCTTTTACCTTACCAGCCCTGAACAGGGCCCCCAAGAAGTTCAGCTCTTTTGCCTGTAAAAAAAAACATACAATACCCCCCCCCAACATTACAACCCACCACCCACATACCCCTAATCTAACACAAACCCCCCTTAAATAAACCTAACACTAAGCCCCTGAAGATCATCCTACCTTGTCTTCACCATACCAGGTTCACCGATCCGTCCTGGCTCCGATATCTTCATCCAACCCAAGCGGGGGCTAGACATCCACTGAAGAAGTCCAGAAGAGGGTCCAAAGTCTTCATCCTATCCGGGAAGAAGAGTAGATCCGGACCGGCAACCATCTTCTTCCAAGCGGCATCTTCTATCTTCATCCGATGAGGACCGGCTCCATCCTGAAGACCTCCACCGCGGACCCATCTTCATCCGGCGACGTCCAACTGAAGAATGACGGTTCCTTTAAGGGACGTCATCCAAGATGGCGTCCCTCGAATTCCGATTGGCTGATAGGATTCTATCAGCCAATCGGAATTAAGGTAGGAATATTCTGATTGGCTGATGGAATCAGCCAATCAGAATCAAGATCAATCCGATTGGCTGATCCAATCAGCCAATCAGATTGAGCTCGCATTCTATTGGCTGATTGGAACAGCCAATAGAATGCGAGCTCAATCTGATTGGCTGATTGGATCAGCCAATCGGATTGAACTTGATTCTGATTGGCTGATTCCATCGGCCAATCAGAATATTCCTACCTTAATTCCGATTGGCTGATAGAATCCTATCAGCCAATTGGAATTCGAGGGACGCCATCTTGGATGACGTCCCTTAAAGGAACCGTCATTCTTCAGTTGGACGTCGCCGGATGAAGATGGGTCCGCGGTGGAGGTCTTCAGGATGGAGCCGGTCCTCATCGGATGAAGATAGAAGATGCCGCTTGGAAGAAGATGGTTGCCGGTCTGGATCTACTCTTCTTCCCGGATAGGATGAAGACTTTGGACCCTCTTCTGGACTTCTTCAGTGGATGTCTAGCCCCCGCTTGGGTTGGATGAAGATATCGGAGCCAGGACGGATCGGTGTGATACCCGGTGAGGTGAAGACAAGGTAGGATGATCTTCAGGGGCTTAGTGTTAGGTTTATTTAAGGGGGGTTTGGGTTAGATTAGGGGTATGTGGGTGGTGGGTTGTAATGTTGGGGGGGGGGGTATTGTATGTTTTTTTTTACAGGCAAAAGAGCTGAACGTCTTGGGGCATGCCCCGCAAAGGGCCCTGTTCAGGGCTGGTAAGGTAAAAGAGCTTTGAACTTTAGTAATTTAGAATAGGGTAGGGCATTTTTTAGTTAGTTATTAACTATTTAATAGCTATTGTACCTGGTTAAAATAATTGCAAAGTTACCTGTAAAATAAATATTAATCCTAAAATAGCTATAATATAATTATAATTTATAGTGTAGCTATATTAGGATTTATTTTACAGGTAAGTATTTAGCTTTAAATAGGAATAATTTATTTAATAAGAGATAATTAATTTCGTTAGATGTAAATTATATTTAACTTAGGGGGGTGTTAGTGTTAGGTTTAGACTTAGCTTTAGGGGTTAATACATTTATTAGAATAGCGGTGAGCTCCAGTCGGCAGATTAGGGGTTAATAATTGAAGTTAGGTGTCGGCGATGTTAGGGAGGGCAGATTAGGGGTTAATACTATTTATTATAGGGTTAGTGAGGCGGATTAGGGGTTAATAACTTTATTATAGTAGCGCTCAGGTCCGGTCGGCAGATTAGGGGTTAATAAGTGTAGGCAGGTGGAGGCGACGTTGTGGGGGGCAGATTAGGGGTTAATAAATATAATATAGGGGTCGGCGATGTTAGGGCAGCAGATTAGGGGTACATAGGGATAATGTAAGTAGCGGCGGTTTACGGAGCGGCAGATTAGGGGTTAATAATAATATGCAGGGGTCAGCGATAGCAGGGGCAGCAGATTAGGGGTTAATAAGTGTAAGGTTAGGGGTGTTTAGACTCGGGGTACATGTTAGAGTGTTAGGTGCAGACGTAGGAAGTGTTTCCGCATAGCAAACAATGGGGCTGCGTTAGGAGCTGAACGCGGCTTTTTTGCAGGTGTTAGGTTTTTTTTCAGCTCAAACAGCCCAATTGTTTCCTATGGGGGAATCGTGCACGAGCACGTTTTTGAGGCTGGCCGCGTCCGTAAGCAACTCTGGTATCGAGAGTTGAAGCTGCGTTAAATATGCTCTACGCTCCTTTTTTGGAGCCTAACGCAGCCTTTATGTGGACTCTCAATACCAGAGTTATTTAAAAGGTGCGGCCAGAAAAAAGCCAGCATTAGCTACGCGGGTCCTTACCGACAAAACTCTAAATCTAGCCGTTAGTAAGTATAATATTTAATTCAAATATTAACTGACTTTGGGCCAGATTACAATTGGCGCGCTGTTTAGCTCCTTCATTCAAGTGCAAACACCGGCAGAAGTAAACGTTTAAAGTAAAATGTTTGTACGTGAGCGAAAGCTGACGCATGCTAACATCAGGAATTTGGATATGGCACTAACTTCTTCTCCCTGTTGACTTCAATGGAGAATGCAAACTGGAAAAAGATGAACACTTATCGCTTGTGCGCTAACCAGACAGGACTTAAGCCTATAGTGCTAACCCAAAGGTAGTTATTAATATTTACAGTACATACACAGTAAAACACATTATTCAATATTAAAATTTCTTAAAAAATATTTTTGTTGTTTTTATGTATTTGAATGTAAAGGGCTCCAAAGTATATATACATATGTATAAATGTATATATATGTGTTTATATGTGTTTATATGTGTGTATATGTATGTATACACATATAAACATAAATAAACATGTATACACATATCTACATATGTATATATACATACATACTCATGTATATGTATGTATACATCCATTATAGCCATTTTTCAAATACCTTGTCATATACCATCTACCTTTTAGCCCTCAAATAAATATATATATATATTTCCTTTTATTGAATTAAAGAAAATACAAACAAGTTTCAAATACAGTCACACATATGGACAGTGATATTACAAGTACAATAACCAAGAATTGCAATCATGACAAATACTGTCAAGCAAACATATCATGAAATTATCTTAAGATGACAAATTTGTATCCATTGTTACAGCAATTCAGGGGTTGCAAGGTCCAAGAACACTAAAATGCCTCGTTAATTGAAAAGAGGGAAACAGGTGAAATTACAACCCGTTTCAGGGGTAATCAACTGATGGTTGTAATACACTCCCTTGACCAGATCTTTTGTATAATAGAGTGCCCAATTTCTTAAAGCCCCATGAAGATCTTATAGAATATAGTACTTATTCTAAGAATTACATGCTTGTCATCATTATAGATACAAGACAACTAATCAAACAACTTTAAAAAAAAATATATAAACAAAAAACATTATACCAACTGAGTGTAGACATTGGTACACATTTACTATAGATTCAAATCATTATTGTGAAAAAGAGTCACAGAGGAACCATATAGGAGGTTAGCGGATAATGATATCCAAGGTGAATATTGGCTAATTGTGGACGTGGTTCCCAAATTAGTCTAATAGCAGGATACATATCTAATCTATTCATGGCCATATAATGATATATTTCAAGAACAACAGTGATATTTACTCTTTCTTCCCTCTCATGATGGAAAAAATGTGGGGCTTTTACAGTATAAAGATATTAGTTGACTATCAGTATTGATAAGGATCTAACATAATTTAGCTTTTAATTTTCATTTTAATTGTGGGGATTTATTAAAAATATATAAAAAGGGATGTAATTTAATATTGCTTTGAAAGATGAGATTTAAGTGATGCAAGATATCTTTCCAGTAGGTTTGAATTCTAGGGCATATCCAGCATATATGGTACATTGTTCCCACTTCTGCACATTTCCTCCAGCACTTGTTAGTAGCCGCAGAAAACATATATTTCAGTCTTTGTGGTGAAAGATACCACCTCATCAATATTTTAAGATTAGTTTCTACAGCATTAGTGAACAGTGCTGATTTAGAGGTGTTTATAAACAATATAAGCAGTTGTTTGCTAGGGTGTTGGATGTTCATATGTTCATCCCAATCTATTATATATGTTGGAATAGTAGGAGGGTTAGTGGTAAAAAGTAGCGAATAGGAGATTCAGGGGATGTCCTTAACTGTAATTTCCATCAAATATATTTTTTTAAAGTTGTCATTTGTCTTATCAAGTTAGCCGTATTTTTATATGTCGATAAGAAATTATGTAATTGATGCAATATAAACCATGACTGAAAAAATATGTCTCCTAAATGGTCTATGAAGTTTTTTGTTTGAGTTTACACAATTATAAAACAGATCTAATCGGTATCAATCTATGTAGATTCAATGGTTTGGAGGGTGTAACCAGCTTTAAACTGGGCTTGTTTAATACTGGGGTGAGTGGGGAAGAATTTGATGAGATATGTGGGACTTCTCATAGAATTAGTGATCACAATTAAAATGTTTCAGCTAGTAAGGCAAATGCTTGAATAGTATCAGGTATGCTTGAGGGATAGAGACAGCAGGCTCTGCCCAACTGTGGAACTAAATCGTGTTCAAGGTACATCCAGCTATTGTCACCTAGTGAGCCTCTGTGACACCAAGCCACAATTCTCTGGTGAAAGACTCTCATTGTATAAAATTTTAAATTAGGAGCTCCTAGGCCACCCTAGTGATATGCACATAGAGCGAAGCTTTCTTAGGCCTAGATTTAGAGTTCGGCGGTAGCCGTCAAAACCAGCGTTAGAGGCTCCTAACGCTGGTTTTGGGCGCCCGCTGGTATTTGGAGTCAGTGATTAAAGGGTCTAACGCTCACTTTTCAGCCGCGACTTTTCCATACCGCAGATCCCCCTACGCCATTTGCGTAGCCTATCTATTCAATGGGATCTTTCTAACGCCGGTATTTAGAGTCGTTTCTGCAGTGAGCGTTAGAGCTCTAACGACAAGATTCCAGCCGCCTGAAAATAGCAGGAGTTAAGAGCTTTCTGGCTAACGCCGGTTTATAAAGCTCTTAACTACTGTACCCTAAAGTACACTAACACCCATAAACTACCTATGTACCCCTAAACCGAGCTCCCCCCACATCGCCGCCACTCGATTAAAATTTTTAACCCCTAATCTGCCGACCGCCACCTACGTTATACTTATGTACCCCTAATCTGCTGCCCCTAACCCCGACGACCCCTATATTATATTTCTTAACCCCTAACTTGCCCCCCACAACGTCGCCGCAAGCTACTTAAAATAATTAACCCCTAATCTTCCGACCGCAAATCACCGCCACCTACGTTATCCCTATGTACCCCAAATCTGCTACCCCTAACACCGCCGACCCCTATATTATATTTATTAACCCCTAATCTGCCCCCCTCAACGTCGCCGACACCTGCCTACACTTATTAATCCCTAATCTGCCGAGCGGACCTGAGCGCTACTATAATAAAGTTATTAACCCCTAATCCGCCTCACTAACCCTATCATAAATAGTATTAACCCCTAATCTGCCCTCCCTAACATCGCCGACACCTAACTTCAATTATTAACCCCTAATCTGCCGACCGGAGCTCACCGCTATTCTAATAAATGTGTTAACCCCTAAAGCTAAGTCTAACCCTAACACTAACACCCCCTAAGTTAAATATAATTTTTATCTAACGAAATAAATTAACTCTTATTAAATAAATGATTCCTATTTAAAGCTAAATACTTACCTGTAAAATACATCCTAATATAGCTACAATATAAATTATAATTATATTATAGCTATTTTAGGATTAATATTTATTTTACAGGTAACTTTGTAATTATTTTAACCAGGTACAATAGCTATTAAATAGTTAAGAACTATTTAATAGTTACCTAGTTAAAATAATAACAAAATTACCTGTAAAATAAGTCCTAACCTAAGATATAATTAAACCTAACACTACCCTATCAATAAAATAATTAAATAAACTACCTACAATTACCTACAATTAACCTAACACTACACTATCAATAAATTAATTAAACACAATTCCTACCAATAAATACAATTAAATAAACTAGCTAAAGTACAAAAAATAAAAAAGATCTAAGTTACAGAAAATAAAAAAATATTTACAAACATAATAAAAATATTACAACAATTTTAAACTAATTACACCTACTCTAAGCCCCCTAAAAAAATAACAAAGCCCCCCAAAATAAAAAATTCCCTACCCTATTCTAAATTAAAAAAGTTACAAGCTCTTTTACCTTACCAGCCCTGAACAGGGCCCTTTGCGGGGCATGCCCCAAGAATTTCAGCTCTTTTGCCTGTAAAAGAATAAATACAATACCCCCCCCCAACATTACAACCCACCACCCACATACCCCTAATCTAACCCAAACCCCCCTTAAATAAACCTAACACTAAGCCCCTGAAGATCTTCCTACCTTGTCTTCACCATACCAGGTTCACCGATCCGTCCTGAAGAGCTCCTCCGATGTCCTGATCCAAGCCCAAGCGGGGGCTGAAGAGGTCCATGATCCGGTCAAAGTCTTCATCCAAGCGGGGCAGAAGAGGATCTTCCATCCGATTGAAGTCATCATCCAGGCGGCATCTTCGATCTTCTTCCATCCGGAGCGAAGAGGCAGGATCCTGAAGACATCCAGCGCGGAACATCCATCCGGACCGACGACTGAACGACGAATGACTGTTCCTTTAAGGGACGTCATCCAAGATGGCGTCCCTCGAATTCCGATTGGCTGATAGGATTCTATCAGCCAATCGGAATTAAGGTAGGAATTTTCTGATTGGCTGATGGAATCAGCCAATCAGAATCAAGTTCAATCCGATTGGCTGATCCAATCAGCCAATCAGATTGAGCTCGCATTCTATTGGCTGTTCCAATCAGCCAATAGAATGCGAGCTCAATCTGATTGGCTGATTGGATCGGCCAATCGGATTGAACTAGATTCTGATTGGCTGATTCCATCAGCCAATCAGAAAATTCCTACCTTAATTCCGATTGGCTGATAGAATCCTATCAGCCAATCGGAATTCGAGGGACGCCATCTTGGATGACGTCCCTTAAAGGAACAGTCATTCGTCGTTCAGTCGTCGGTCCGGATGGATGTTCCGCGCTGGATGTCTTCAGGATCCTGCCTCTTCGCTCCGGATGGAAGAAGATCGAAGATGCCGCCTGGATGATGACTTCAATCGGATGGAAGATCCTCTTCTGCCCCGCTTGGATGAAGACTTTGACCGGATCATGGACCTCTTCAGCCCCCGCTTGGGCTTGGATCAGGACATCGGAGGAGCTCTTCAGGACGGATCGGTGAACCTGGTATGGTGAAGACAAGGTAGGAAGATCTTCAGGGGCTTAGTGTTAGGTTTATTTAAGGGGGGTTTGGGTTAGATTAGGGGTATGTGGGTGGTGGGTTGTAATGTTGGGGGGGGGGGGTATTGTATTTATTCTTTTACAGGCAAAAGAGCTGAAATTCTTGGGGCATGCCCCGCAAAGGGCCCTGTTCAGGGCTGGTAAGGTAAAAGAGCTTGTAACTTTTTTAATTTAGAATAGGGTAGGGAATTTTTTATTTTGGGGGGCTTTGTTATTTTTTTAGGGGGCTTAGAGTAGGTGTAATTAGTTTAAAATTGTTGTAATATTTTTATTATGTTTGTAAATATTTTTTTATTTTCTGTAACTTAGATCTTTTTTATTTTTTGTACTTTAGCTAGTTTATTTAATTGTATTTATTTGTAGGAATTGTGTTTAATTAATTTATTGATAGTGTAGTGTTAGGTTAATTGTAGGTAATTGTAGGTAGTTTATTTAATTATTTTATTGATAGGGTAGTGTTAGGTTTAATTATATCTTAGGTTAGGACTTATTTTACAGGTAATTTTGTTATTATTTTAACTAGGTAACTATTAAATAGTTCTTAACTATTTAATAGCTATTGTACCTGGTTAAAATAATTACAAAGTTACCTGTAAAATAAATATTAATCCTAAAATAGCTATAATATAATTATAATTTATATTGTAGCTATATTAGGATGTATTTTACAGGTAAGTATTTAGCTTTAAATAGGAATCATTTATTTAATAAGAGTTAATTTATTTCGTTAGATAAAAATTATATTTAACTTAGGGGGGTGTTAGTGTTAGGGTTAGACTTAGCTTTAGGGGTTAACACATTTATTAGAATAGCGGTGAGCTCCGGTCGGCAGATTAGGGGTTAATAATTGAAGTTAGGTGTCGGCGATGTTAGGGAGGGCAGATTAGGGGTTAATACTATTTATGATAGGGTTAGTGAGGCGGATTAGGGGTTAATAACTTTATTATAGTAGCGCTCAGGTCCGCTCGGCAGATTAGGGGTTAATAAGTGTAGGCAGGTGTCGGCGACGTTGAGGGGGGCAGATTAGGGGTTAGTAAATATAATATAGGGGTCGGCGATGTTAGGGCAGCAGATTAGGGGTACATAGGGATAACGTAGGTTGCGGCGGTTTACGGAGCGGCAGATTAGGGGTTAAAAAAAATATGCAGGGGTCAGCGATAGCGGGGGCGGCAGAATAGGGGTTAATAAGTGTAAGGTTAGGGGTGTTTCGACTCGGGGTACATGTTAGAGTGTTAGGTGCAGACGTAGGAAGTGTTTCCCCATAGGAAACAATGGGGCTGCGTTAGGAGCTGAACGCTGCTTTTTTGCAGGTGTTAGGTTTTTTTTCAGCTCAAACAGCCCCATTGTTTCCTATGGGAGAATCGTGCACGAGCACGTTTTTGAGGCCGGCCGCGTCCGTAAGCAACTCTTGTATCGAGAGTTGCATTTGCGGTAAAAATGCCCTACGCTCCTTTTTTGGAGCCTAACGCAGCATTTGTTTTAACTCTCGATACCAGAGTTAAATTTATGGTGCGGCCAGAAAAAAGCCCGCGGAGCGTTAACAGCCCTTTTACCGCCGAACTCTAAATCTAGGCCTTAATTTGTGGAGGCTACCTACACAAGATATATTCATCTACCAGAGCTTGAAATTTATTAAAGTAAAAGTGCGGGTGTGGGATGGGAAGAGTTTGAAATTAATATAATACTTATGGAAGGAGCGTTATCTTCATGGCATGGATTCTACCTAACCATGACAGTGTTTTGGTCGACGAAAATGTTATAAGTTTTTCTAATTTTTGAAGAAGTGGTCCATAGTTAGCTTGGAAAAAATATCTCTCTCTGAGGAAATGAACACACCAAGATATTGCAATGCATCAGTTATGATTCTGAAGGGGTGATGTTCTAGTACTATGTTTAGTCTATTAGTTTGAATATTAAGCTACATAAGTTCTGATTTCTTAAAATTGAGAAAGAAATTGGAGACTGCTTCTAACCTTTCCAGTTCAGTTTGTACCAGTGAGAGAGTCAAATGGATTGGCGAGAGTCATCAGGACTTTGACCGCGTATAGGACCATTTTTTAATGTTTATCATATATTGGAATACCATGTATATCAGGAAGAGCGTAATCTTATGGCTAATATTTTCAAGGAGATAACAAATAATAGCGGTGACAGTGAGCAGCCCTGTCGGGTTCTGTTCTTTATGGGGGAAGGTTGGGAAAGAATCCAATGAACTTTTATCTTTGCTGTAGGTGTGGTGTATCATGCTATAATGCAGTTAATAAAATAATCTGGGATACCTATGTATTTTAAACTTTCTGTCAAAAAGGTCCTGTCAAGTCTATCAAAGCTCTCATTGGCATCTGTTGAGAGAAATATTTCAGGGAGTTTGTGGGATTTAACATATTCTAGAACCTGGTTTCTCAACAGCTGGGCCACGGCCCAGTACCTGGCCTTTATAGCCCTCCTAGTTGGCCACAACCTGAAATGCCCCCACTGCAAACTGTGACAGGCCTGCTGCTCCACACATAAAAAATACAGGGCAGGCCTGTCAGAGTGAAAGTGTACATGTGCGTTTTTACTGTGATCATATAGCAGCAGTCCAGTGAGAGGAGAATGTGGGACAAGGAGCAGATAGGTCTGGACCTAAGCTTCACAGTTAAGTGATACCAGCCCACTGATATCAATGAATGTATATATTTTCTTCCTCCAGCTAAGCCTAGGTAGGCTCATATGCTAATTTCTATGCCCTTTAAGGCTGCCTCTTATATCAGTGCATTTTGACAGTTTTTTTACAGCTAGACAGCACTTGTTCATGTGTGCCATATAAACAACATTGTGCTCACTCCTGTGGAGTTTCCTATTAGTCAGCACTAATTGGCTAAAATGTAAGTCTTTCAAATGTACTGAAATAAGGGGGAAGTCTGCAGAGGTTTAGATACAAGAAAATCACAAAGGTAAGAAGTAAATCAATATCCCAGTGTTGTTTATGCAAAACTTGGGAATTAGTAATAAAGGGATTATCTATCCTTTTAAACAATACAAATTATAAATTAGGCTGTCCCTTTAAAGTCAATGTTTAGTAATGAGATAGGTCAGAATTTGGACAGTCGATCAGGAAGTTTACCAGGTTTAGGAAAGACTGTAACATATGCTTCTAACATAGACCAAGTAAAATCTGTTCCCTCATCTATTTCTCTAAAAAGGTGGGCTAAATGTGGAATAAGTATGTGTGCATACATTTTGTAGTATTTCCCTGTTAATCCATCTGGATCTGCACTTTTACTGGAATTTAAAGATTTGATAGCTTTGGTGATCTCTTTGTGCGTTGTAGGATTTTGCAATTATTGTGCTTGTTGCTCAGTTATTTGAGGGATATTTATTCTAGATAAGTAAGACTTACAATGTTCAGAGTGTTGAGTGGTTTCTCTATAAGGGAATAAGTTGTGACCTAAATAGCTCTGCAATTGATGTAGAGTCTTCAATAAAATTCCCTTGTTTGTTATTATAGCATGATCATACATAAAATTCTATTGCTGTTTAATGGGCTATATTACTCCCCATATAAAACCTCTGTTTCAATAAGAAGGCTTTTCTTTGGCTTTTCTGATGTAAGAGATAAATACATTTTTGTTTAAATTGTTTGAGATCATCAATAATTTTGGCATCTGAAGGATGTATTTTATGTAGGTGATCTAAATGTATTTCTCTGTAATTTTTGATAGTTATCCCTATTCTGTTTAGTATGGGTGGCTTTACATTTTATGAATTCACATCTAATGCAAGCTTTGTGGGCTTCCCAAGTAGTACTGCTATCACTTTTTGCATTAGTATTGTGTATAAAATATTCTGTATGAGACGCTTCTATTTTATTTATTAATTGATGGATCTGTCAATAGCGTATTGTCTAAATGCCATTGAAATGGATGAAATAGAGCAGAAGACCATTTAAAACTATTGCATACAGCTCCATGGTCTGACCCCACTGTGGGGACTATGGTGGATGAAACTAGTAAGGCCAGTGCTAGATGGTCTGCAAAAATATAATCTATTCTCAAAAAAGATTTATATGGAGATGAGTAAAAAGTATAATCTCTAAAATCTTGATGAAAGTAACGCCATAAGTCATGTAAAGTAAATTTTAATGTTAGGGTTTTAGCTGTCTATTGCTGGATTTAATGATATGTTCAAATCTTCACCTAATAGGTGAGAACTCAGCTTAAGACAACCAAAAGACCTTGTTGTACAACCATTTAAAAAATTGATTTTGTTTATTATTGGGGAAATAAATATTTACCAAGGTAATAGGTCTGCTGTATAATAGACCAGTAATCCATAATAACATCCTTCTTTATCTTTGTCTATTGGCAAGGGTCTGTGGATGAATATACTCACACCATTCTTTATTTTGTTAAGTGGGTACTATGAAAATGTGTGGGATAATTAGCTGAGAAAAATTTAGGTATTGATATATTTTTAAAATAGGTTTCCTGAAAGAGAAGGATATCACCCTTGCGCCTTTGGTAATCTTGAAAATCTATTGACCTCTTATTAGGAAGTTAAATTAATTTATGCTCTGTGTAATGATGTTAAAAACCAGTGACATAGTAATTTTTTAATGTAAGAAAAAGATGTACAGTATATACAGACTTGCGATTGATCTCTAAATGGGTACACCTTCGGTTTCCAATGTCTAGTGGAAATTAGAGTAACAAGAAAAAAAAATACAAACATTTAATAAACTGTAAATGTGCCAAAACATTATAATACATAATGTGAAAGTAGCAAAAATGTGCTAAATGTGAGGGATAATATCCTCCCTTGCCCAACTTATAGAGTGAAAAATAAAACATAAAACAGACATTTTATAGAATAGAAATAGAATATGAACTACTTCATCATACTCCATTGTCCTAACAAATTAAATAAAAGATACAAGTAGGTTCAATGTTCTTCTTGGTAAGAAGCTGTTGAGATACAAACTGTTTATCTCAACTGCCTCTTATAAGTCACAGTCTTCCATTCTTGCCGTTGTGGATGTAACTTGCAGACAGCTTTTTCCCATTCCATGAGGCTGAAATTTGAAAGGGAAATCCACATTTATATGAAATGGTTTTAGAATGTAGAAAAGCTGTGAGTGGTTGGAATTCTTTGCACCTTGGTGATCAGTGCTTTCGGTTGTGCTTCCCACAAAATCTCATCTTTGATATTATATTTAGCAAACTTAAAGGGATGTAACAAGCAATGTTTTTACTCTATGGTTGCATACATCAATATATGTTTAAAAGGTACCCAAATACCTTGCATTTTTTAATTGTTGCAGTTTAAATACAATCTGCCCTTGAAAATTGCTGTTTTTTTCAAACCCACCATGAGGCTAGTTTGCATTAGCCAATCACAGTGGTCAACCTGGGTTCTCTACTTTGGCATAGTTCCAGGTAGCAAGCATGTTAATGCATGCACACTATAAAGAAATTAGATTATATATAGCACCAACATAAAGAGATACAAGCTCCCAAAATGAGATCCCTAAAAAATTCAAAATTAGTTAGACTGGTGTGGAAGGAGGGAGTGCCAGATAGGCTGAAGTATCTATAAGCTAAAATATTTAATAAAACTATCTAACTACATAGGCTAAAGAATCAATGTATATCTGTGAAAAAGTTAAGTATACAGTAATGGTTATACTTATACTGTAAAAATTAACATTTATTATAAAATTACATATAATAGGGTACCATATACACAATGTTATAAAAACAAAAAACAATGGTTACAAAAACAAAACTCAGAGTAAGTTATGTCCTCAGATATTTGTGAAAAAAGTGGCCAATAATAACTATGTAATATCCTCAGATATTACATATAACAAATATCGAAAAGAATAGTATCCAGTGATGAATAATTAATGCCCTCTAAATTTGTGTCCAAATAAAGTGTCTTAATAGTGTAAGTCCCAAAAAGGTGATATTCAGTAGATCCAATTGTATATCCTCACAGAAGGAAAAATAAAATAAAAATAAGAATAAAAATAAGAATAAAAATAAGAATAAAAACAGTGACCTGAAAAAATTGTGAACCAAAAGTTGGTGAAACAAAAAACCGGATTCCAATGTAGTGGTACCTGTAAAAACAAATGCATGCACACTGTAATCAGATCCCCACGCACGCCGACTATGGCAGGAGTAAACTGACGGCTAGGTAACACGTAACAAAAGAAGATCCAATATTTGGGAAATGCAACTTCAATTAGACTTCTGCACAAGCGTTTAATTTTGAAGGCCGACATATTTTCCAGGAGTCATAGATGTTATGCGTATGCGTTGAGGTCCAGTTTTATTGCCTAGGCGCTCATGAACATGCACAGTGATTAATCATTACCAAACGCTATAAACATGACTATTTTAGGGGGAGGGGAGAATTTTGAAGATAATTACAAGATAATTACAAGATATAAATTTATGTTTTGTAGACTATTTAAACATTGATTAAAAAAAAAAAGTATGTGCAATCTGCTATGTTTTATATAAACTTTACAATGATATGTTTTGCATCATTACAATTTTGAAAATGTTTGTAATCCTTTAATTATCACATCCCTTGGGGGCAAATAATGTGTAGGCTTTGGTCTCAAAGCTCTGTGAGTTCTCTCCATACGGACCAGTTGTTCCTGCGGTTTGTTCCTCATGTAACTAAAAAGTTCTTGGATGTTTTGTTTAATTTGGGGTGTTAATATAGATATTGGTTTTCCTCTCAAATGAATGTTCTGACATCTCCCCCGATATTTGAGGTCCTCTATTCTTGTATTTGTAAGAAAGAGTTCTCATAGTGTGCCATCTGTTGTTGTAAATAAGAGATAGTAGCATGCTGTGATTGTGCTCCTTCTTCCAGAGACCCTACTTTAGAACCTGTTACATTAAAGGAACACTGAATCCAATTTTTTTCTTTTGTAATTCAGAAAGAGCATGCAATTTTAAGCAACTTTCTAATTTACTCCTATTATCAAATTTTCTTCATTCTCTTGCTATCATTATTTGAAAAAGAAGGCATCTAAGCTTTTTTTTGGGGTTTCAGTACTCTGGACAGCACTTTTTTATTGGTGGATGAATTTATCCACCAATCAGCAAGGACAACCCAGGTTGTTCAACAAAAATGGGCCGGCATCTAAACTTACATTCTTGCATTTTAAATAAAGATACCAAGAGAATGAAGAAAATTTGATAATAGGAGTAAATTAGAAAGTTGCTTAAAATTTCATGCTCAATCTGAATCACGAAAGAAAAATTTTGGGTACAGTGTCCCTTTAATTTCCTTAGGCAGCTCTGAGATCTCCTCTTTAATACATGTTCGGACTTGTAAAATAAGATTTGTAAAATCTTGCTTGGAGGATAGGGAATCCAGTAAGAAAATAGGTATTTGTAATGAATCAATTGAGGCATCTGCTTCTAATTCCTAAGCAGGGGGGAAAGATATATGTGGAGAATTATTAGGACTGTTAGCTGTATGATTTGCAGCTTCCGTTAATTGAAGGCATTGAAGGATGATGTTTGTTTTGAGGGCAATTTTGCTTCCGTTTGTTGTTTTGAGTGCTTCTTAAGAGACATGTTGATATGAAACTTTTTGCCAGGTATTGATGTCATGTGCGATTGCACAAAGGTAGAGAATCCTAATAATGAAACTTAGTATAAGAAGCTGGTATATGAATTATCTGGTGAAACTTATGTAATGTGTTATCAGGGCCGGTGCTAGGATTTTTGGTTACACAGGCGAAGATACATTTTGCCGCCCCCCCCCCCCCAAAAAAAAAAATGTGTGTGTATATATATATATATATATATACATACACTGCAATTGTTGCTTCTTAACAAAATGTTCTATTGATGTGTTAAAGGGACATGAAACCCCAATTTTTTCTTTCATGATTCAGGTAGAACATATAATTTTAAATAACTTTCCAATTTACTTCTGCTATCAATTTTGCTTAATTATCATGGTATGCTTTTATGAAGGAGCAGTGATGCACTACTGGGAGCTAGCTGTTCACATCAGTAAGCCAATGATAAGTGGTATATATGTGCAGCCACCAATCAGCAGCTAGCTTCCAGCTCCTGAGTCTTCCTATGTATTCTTTTCAATAAAGGATACCAAGAAAACAAAGCAATGTAGATAAAAGAAGTACATTTAAAATTATATGCTCTTTTTGAATCATGAAAGAAAATGTCTGAGGAAGGGGACTGTTGGCTCCCCGAAACGTCACTACACAAAATACATTTTTGTTGCTATAAGTCCAGAGAGTGCGGTTCCATGCTTTTGAAATTGAATATTTACGCTCCTGAGACCCTGGCTCTTTATATGTAAGGTGAGAGTGCAAATCCCTCTGTTATGTTCATGTTGTTATAGTTAAGAAATCATATATTTTTATGCCATTGTTTTCTAGGCTTCCCTGTGTTTGTTCTGTACTGCCATCTACTGACACTTTTTGGTAATGCTCCTGTTTTCCAGTATCTTACCTCTGACCTTACTATGCATTTCCTTTTTGTGTATTACTCCACCCTTGTAGTTTTATGATGTTTTCCTGTGTCATGGCTGCAGCTAACAGCCTCATGTAACAAGCACTCATGTTAATACATTGCAAGCTACGATCAGTATCATCTTTTGACCGCAAAATATTTTAACCATTCATTCATCTGCTGTATTCATTATCTGCTGTAACCTGATATTCAGAATAAAGCAACTTTGTGGATGAACAAGGTATTGGTGAGTTCAGCTATCTGACAAGGATTGTCTGCAGTGATTGTATCTTCTTATACAGGCCAGGCATAGAGGTCTCAGCAAGGGATAGATCATTATTACAACTATCTGAGTCAGAATAGTCAAAAGATGTATAGAATTCCTACAGCCTGCTATGTATATGTGTGTGTTTAATCTGCAATCAAGCTCAGGGTCATCCGCCATCTTGTGAAAGCACATGTTGCACAAGTTTACTGCACTTCATCTGAATGTTGAAAACTGTTTCTCTGCATTGAACTGTTACCCCATCTGTCTAAGCTGCTGTTTGTCTTCTTAAAGAGACAGTACCATTTTTTGCAAAACTTGAAAAAATGTCTAGACAAGGCTCTGAGCACTCTTTTATAGCCGAACCTATGCAGATACATCATGCCTCTGAACCCACAGACGTACAGGGAGCAGATCCTGCAGATATTGCAATAAAACCGACACATAAACTCAGAGAAAACTATGAATTAACTAGAGATGAGTACTCCAGCAATCTGTCAGACCTATGGGACAGAATTTCACAATGCATGTCAGTTTTGTCACACTTTAATGATCAACCAGCCAAATTGAGGGACTCTATAGATCACCTATCTGCTGCATATGAACGCTTCCAGCGGCTGTCTGCAAAATACACAGCCTTCTTACAGGACTTTAATATAGAGGACTCTTCAGCAGAACTGACTAGGACTGATGCACTGGACCAACATAGAGATCTCTTAGTGCAAATGGCTAAAGAAAAGGCAGAGTTCCGCATTGCTCAACTGCAGGAGACCAGATCTCATAGATCCACATCAACTAAGCTCACTGCACGTTCTTCTAGATCGTCTCGCTCCAGAAGTTCAACATTAAGTGACAAGCTAATAGAGGCCTGTGCTGATGCAGAATCAAAAAAAGTGCAAAGCTCCTTTATCAGAAGGGAAGCAGAAATGGAAGCCCAAAGCAAAGCACAAATAGCTGCCCAGGAAGCACAAAGCAAAGCACAAATAGGTGCCCAGGAAGCACAAAGCAAAGCACAAATAGCTGCCCAGCAAGCAAAGGTGGATTCCCAAATAAAGGTTTTGCAAATAGAAAAGAAAGAAGCAGCAGCCCTAGCAAGGCTGAAAGTCCTTGAACAAGCAATGGGAGAAAGTACTAATTCAGATTGCCATATCCCAGCAGATCTGGAAGACCCAGTTGAATGCACTAGTAAATACGTGCTAAAGCATAATATTTGCAACGATACAGAGTCATCTCCTGTGCCTACTACTAACACCATCGTTCTCAATCTCAACACAGAGACCTCTCAGCACCAAATGCCTGAGCCTCTTCAAATCCACAACACAAGTGCATCTAAGCAGCAAACCGCATCACCTCCCGCTGACAATAAGGTGACTTCCAGTGACAAGCCACAGCTCAAGCCACAGAATCCTTAGAGACTACACCACAGTTGAATGCTCTTGCAACATCATTTTATCCTGGTAAACTTCATCCCTTCTTCACCAAAGAACTTTCACACCCAAGGGGTTCCTCAAGTTACTTTGGCACCAAAGAGTGAGAGATCAGACTTGACTGACTTTGCCAGATACATGATACGCCGTGAGCTCATTAACACAAGCCTCTCAAGGTTTGACGACTGTCCAGAGAGCTACAGGGCCTGGAGATCAACCTTCAAGGCTGCTACGGCTGATCTCGAGCTTACAACCAAGGAGGAACTTGATTTGCTCATAAAGTGGCTGGGGCCGGAATCTGCAGATCGTGTTAAAAGACTGAGAACAGTACATGTTGACCACCCAGATGCAGGCCTTGTTGCTGCATGGGCAAGACTTGAGCAAGCCTATGGTAGCTCTGAAGCCATAGAAAGCGCTCTGTTCAAGAGACTGCAAAACTTCCCAAAAATAGGAAACAAAGATTATCGCAAGCTCCAAGAATTAAGTGACCTCCTCATGGAGCTAGAGTTGGCAAAGACAGACCCACGTCTACCTGGACTAAGCTTTCTGGACACTGCTCATGGTGTCAATCCTGTGGTGTCTAAACTACCATATAACCTGCAAGAGAAATGGGCACAACAGGGCTCAAGATACAAAAGAGACTATAACGTATCCTTTCCTCCATTTTCATACGTTTGCAGGTACATCAGCGATCAAGCCTGGATGAGAAACGATCTCAGCTTCAGCTTCTGTGAACCCAACTTGCCTGCTTCATCATCCTTACCAACATCATCAAGGTATGATAACACGGCATCTAAACTTAGACACTTTAATAGAGCAATATCTGTTAAAAGGACAGACATCTCATCACCCGTATCCTCTCCTGCAAACCAGAGTGACTCAGGCGAGAGAGATAAAGACCCTAATCGTCAGTGCCCTATTCACAGGAAGCCTCACCCTCTTAAGAAATGTCGTGGGCTTAGGGCAAAGACTTTACAAGAGCGCAGGGAGATTCTCCAGAAACTTGGAGTATGCTATAGGTGTTGTGCTTCTTATGGTCACTTTGCTAAAGACTGTAAAGATGTTATAAAGTGCACAGAATGCAGTAGCGACAGACACGTTACAGCTATGCATCCTACTCCACTTCCAGACAACCCACAGCAGCTAACTGACTCCACCCCTGTCTCAATTCATGGCAGGGAGCAACAAAGTCGTGCTCCAGTCACAGCGAGTGTTTCCTCTGCATGCACAGAAGTCTGTGGAGAAGGCTTAGACTACAAATGCTGTGCCAAGGTATGTCTAGTCAAGATTTACCCACAGGATCAACCTGAGAAAGTTGCTAGAATGTATGCTATAATAGATGAACAGAGCAACAGATCCCTGGTTAAGCCTAAATTCTTTGAGATCTTCGGCATAGAGGGTAATGCAACACCGTATACTCTCAGAACCTGTTCTGGTCGTGTAGAGGCCTTTGGCAGAAGGGCCAATGAATTCATGGTCTCTTATATCAAAGGAAATGAAGGCATACCCCTACCAACATTAGTCGAGTGTGACCAGATACCAGGCGAAAGGGAAGAGATTCCTACTCCAGAGGCTGCCTATCACCATCCTCACTTAAGGCACCTTGTTGATGAGATTCCGGCAATGGACATGAATGCAGAAATCTTGGTCCTGCTAGGAAGAGACATTCTCAGAGTACATAAAGTACGCGAGCACTGCAATGGACCAGATGATGCCCCTTATGAACAAAGACTTGATCTAGGCTGGGTGATGTATGCTTGAATAGTATGCGTACGTCATCTGAGATCCAGTCCTTCAAAACTTACATATTAGAAAATGGACGTGCATCCCACTTCAAACAGTGCTCTCACCATCATGAAGTAAGGGAGAAGCCTCTTGACATCATCCAAATACCTGATGTTACTCCTATCCTTTGTGATGACAATCCGGGTACCACAGTGTTTTGTACTACAAGTGATGACAACAAAATAACCTTGTCAGTTGAAGACAGGAAATCATCTAAGCCCAAACAATGGCATTATGTTCCATCTGAAATTAATCCTGCAGATCATGCCACCAGGCCAGTGTCTGCAAGTGTCTTTGCAAATTCTTCTTGGTTAACAGGCCCTGAATTCCTGCTGGATCATCCAGAAGAAACCACAGCTGATGTCTTCAGTCTTCTAGAACCTGACAACGATCCAGAGATTCGTCCTGAAGTAAAAACCCTTGTCACCAGAACTGAACAAAGACTTGTCTTGGGCTGTCAATGCTTTGAACGTTTCTCCAAGTGGACAAGGCTTGTACGTACCATTGCAAGGTTAGTCCACATTGCACACTGCTTTCACACAAAGCCCACAAATGCTCACTGTCAAGATTGGCACGTGTGCCAAAGGTTTCTTTCTGCAAAGGATATTCCTGAAAGTGAACTGTTAATAATACGCAGTGTACAACAGGATGTCTTTGGCTCAGAAAGTAAATGTATCCGTGACAAGAGGGGCATTCCAAAAAACAGTCCTATAGCTAACCTAAACCCATTCTTTGACAATGATCATTCCGAGCCAACTCCACCACTTCAAAAACTCAAAGAGTGCTGGTACCTGCCTTTCTTTGGAGTGTATCATCCACATAAGCCAAAACAAATCAGGGTAGTGTTCGACTCCGGTGGCCAAGAAAATAGCAAACGATGGGCAGTGCTGTTCACTTGCATGAGTGTGCGTGCAGTACACATTGAAGTAATAGAATATATGGATGCCTCAAGTTTCATAAATGCTCAAAGGCGATTTCTTGCCATCAGAGGACCAGTCAAAACATTAAGATCTAACTGTGGAACTAATTTCAATGGAGCCTGTCGAGAGCTACATCTCAACTCTAGGCCAATTCAAGACCTTTTAGCTGAAAGGGGCTGTACATGGATTTTCAATCCTCCTCATTCTTCCCATATGGGTGGCTCCTGGGAGAGTATGATAGGCATCACACGTAAAATACTGGACTCCATGCTTATGGACTTGAAATCCACAAGACTCACCCATGAGATTCTAACCACCTTCCTGGCAGAAGCATCTGCCATTATCAATTCAAGACCACTTGTTCCAGTTTCTGTAGATCCAGAGGCCCCAACTCTCCTTTCTCCAGCTACTCTTCTTACCAAGAAGCTTGGGTCTGTTCCTGTTCCCCCTGGAGATTTTAAAACAGGAAATCTGTGCTACAATCAGTGGAAGTGAGTACAACACCTTGCCAACTGCTTCTGGAATCGTTGGAAGATGGAGTATCTCTCTACTCTGCAAGGACGCAGGAAATGGCAACGTTTGAACCCTAACATCAAGGTTGGAGATCTTGTTCTCCTCAAGGACCAGCAAGCTGAAAGAATCGAATGGCCCATGGGACTGATTATAAAGAGCATTCCTAGTGATGATGGAAAGGTGCGTAAGGTGGAGGTGAAAGTTGCAAGACAAGGGACTATAAAAACTTTTATCAGACCGATCACGGAACTTATCTTGCTCTTGCCCTTTGGAGACTGAACTTACTTATGTATGCTGTTGGATTCTTCCTGTGACTTCAAGAAGGAAGTATCTTGAACTTTAATTGACACAACTTGAAGTTTATATTATTGTTGTTGTTGCATTATATGTATGTTCTCCTTATATCTTTCAGGTCTTCAAGACATCTCTGCAGATTACACTGTTATGCATAACTTCCGTTATGATTTAAATAGTGACATTTATTATGCCAGACAGGGAGTGTGCTGCCTCAATGAGGCATAGAATATTACATAGCCTCTGTTATGTTCATGTTGTTATAGTTAAGAAATCATATATTTTTATGCCATTGTTTTCTAGGCTTCCCTGTGTTTGTTCTGTACTGCCATCTACTGACACTTTTTGGTAATGCTCCTGTTTTCCAGTATCTTACCTCTGACCTTACTATGCATTTCCTTTTTGTGTATTACTCTGCCCTTGTAGTTTTATGATGTTTTCCTGTGTCATGGCTGCAGCTAACAGCCTCATGTAACAAGCACTCATGTTAATACATTGCAAGCTACGATCAGTATCATCTTTTGACCGCAAAATACTTTAACCATTCATTCATCTGCTGTATTCATTATCTGCTGTAACCTGATATTCAGAATAAAGCAACTTTGTGGATGAACAAGGTATTGGTGAGTTCAGCTATCTGACAAGGATTGTCTGCAGTGATTGTATCTTCTTATACAGGCCAGGCATAGAGGTCTCAGAATACTTAGTATATATATATATATATATATATATATATGTTAGTGTTAAAAGGTTGGACACATGTTCAAAATGTAGGAGCCAGGTAGTTTTCAGGGTATGTATATAAATTTTATATATTTATATAAAATATGGAAGAAGCTATATTGCATAAAACATAACAAATGTTTTAAACAAGACCACTAATACTGAGTCTGTAAATGAACATGGGATGATTTTAACACTTAATGTGACATACAGTAAGTGTTAACAACTCATGCAGACTTATAGCATTTTTTTAACCAAGTAAGAGATAAGGGCAGCCAAGTAGTTAAACAAGTGTTTGGAGAGGCTTCTGATTACATAAGTAACTTGATAAGTATTTCACAGGGAAGAATGATTTACAGCCTGTCCCTGCCTTTTTCACACAGCACATTTTCTACAAACATTTAAAAAGAAAACAAAAAAACTCTGAAATATATATACACATTTATAGCTCAAAGCTAAAGCAACTAACCCAGTCACTGTTTTTGTATAATAAATGATTTTAGCTTAAATTCGAAACTGACAAGTCTTTGCATCCCCCTTAGTCCTTTCCCCACTGTTTATAACACCCAGAGACTGTAGTAAAGGAAATGTGAAAGGAATGCAATAAAAGTGGTGAGGTCAAGACCCAGTAAAGAGGCAGACTGCTGAGATTGCTATTGGTCCCTACCTGTCATTCTGTTATCTCACACAGAATAGCAGTGGAGGGGGAGAATTAACAAGGCAGCTAAAACAGCATAACCCTCCGTGTTGGAAGCCCAGCTCCTGGTGCAATCTGGTTCGGCTGCAGCAGATTAGTTACACAGACATAAATCACAGATCTGCGTGCAGCGTGCTGAATGTCAGTGACAAGTAGGGAGAAGTGCAGCTGTAACCCATGTACATTACTTCTTCCTAGGTAAAGCATACACACAAATACTTTTTTCTAGACACAACTCCAGGCTCCAGCACATTGGATAATCAAACCCTACTAACAGCACACAAGTATTACAAGCAGCACACTCACCTGACCCATCTTCACTGCACAGTCAGTGACCCTGCTAACGGCACACAAGTATTACAAGCAGCACACTCACCCATCTTCATGGCACAGTCAGTGACCCTGCTAACGGCACACACTTATTACAAGCAGGCTGGGCTGTGAGTGATTATGGGATCCAGGAGTGTCAGTGACACGCTGCCAGCCATAGAACTAGCCCGAGCCTCCACTGGGTACCCTCCCTGCTCTATTTACCCAGCACTGTCTGCTTGTTCCCTGGCTGCTGCAGTGGCGCCCTCACAGATAATTAGAAAATGAAAATCTGACATCACATATCAAGAGATTTTAGCATGTAGTAAATCACTTACTGAGTCTGAGTCAGTGGCACGCCGCACTGATGAATTAATTTCCATTTTTCTTCTGAACTGAACCTGAACGGGCGCATCCTCACTCACTGTGCTGTCACAGTCACAGACTGTCCACCAAGACAATTGACGGACGGAGAGTGAATCCACAGTTAAAATTATTTAGCGCGAGTGAGTCTCTGCCCACACTCACCAAGAAACCAGGAAGTAGCAGGCGCAGCACTAAGACCTTGTCATCATCACAACACTTGCACAGTGCGCGCGGCGTGACAAAATTATGTTAGAAGCCACATGATTGGGTAAGGTCGGACGGTCGGACCCAATAGAAATAAAAAATGTAAATGTTAAAATGTATGTCAACAATACAGCTCAGGGGGTGGGGGGGGGGGCAATGCGGAACATGACAGGCACTCTCCCCGCCCCGGGACAGCAGAACAGCATTCAGAAAGTGTAAAATAAAAATTTAAAAAAAACATAGTTACAGTGTTGCCGCTCCAATATTGCGCCCCCCTGCTTGGGCGCCTAAGGCGGCTGCCTTGATGCCTGTATGCAAGTGCCGGCCCTGTGTGTTATCAACTCCTGTAGGAGGAGCAAACTGTAGCTCAATAAATGGTATAAGTTGTGGAGATATGCACAGACTAACTACACCCACTCAAAAACTCAGAACCCCCCGGAGAACTCTGGAGGCAACAGCTGAGCTGAGACAGGAAAAAGGGATCTAAGTTGTCTGTGCATAACCACTCAACATGTGGTAAAGCGTGGAAACACAACTTCAAACAATAGTAACAAGAAGGAAGCGTGGCCATGCTAATATTGAGTACAGAATTATGTATATATATTATATTACATAAAGCGGTTTTCAACTGGAATGGTTAGAACAGACATGTATAGATCTGTCAGGGTTTTTTTCCCTGCTTTGTCTGCCATGTGCTGCTGGCATCCATTTTACTCACCTCTCTTGCTGAATCTGGTACAGAGTGTGTGATGCTGCTGATTTCCTACATGCCCTCTTATGGCCAGACTGGTGTATATCATCCGTGTGAGACAGGTTGCAGTCTCAGAATTGTGATGTCATCACTTATTATTTAAAGAACCTCTATTCAGTATGCTTTGCCCTTGCATTGTCTAATGCCTGTTTGTGAGTTCCTGTGTTCCAGTTCCTGTGTATTACCTGGCTATCTGACGCCCCTCCTGGTTCCTGATCTCTGGCTTGTTCCTGACTCTGCTGTTCTCCTTGTTCCTGATTCCGGCTCGTCTGACTACTCGCTTTGGCTCCTGACTCGCCTCGTCTGACTATTCGCTTTGGCTCCTGACTTGGCTCGTCTGACTACCAGCTCTGGCTTTGACTCCTGGCTTGTTGTTTGACTTGTGGACTAAAGGTGTGATTATTTTTGCACTTCTCGTCTCAGTCTGATTCCGGTGTACTGTTATGAAAGGCTTCAAAGTGCCTTTCTACACTGCTAGTTTGAACTTGTGTTTAATGTTATTGCGATGTTCAAGGATCCTATCTTTCAGGATCCTTTTTGTCTTCCCAACATGGGGAAGACAGAGGCAAGAGAGTAGGTATACTACTCCTTCAGTGTTGCACACATGCAGATGGATCTATAACCTCTCTACCATTAGTCTAAAGGGCATGAATGAAAAACTAGACATAGTCTTTTTTTTTTAATTTTCAAAAGAGCTTTATTGATTATTATGTTCATAATACACATACAGAAATAAAGAAGATAAAATGAGAATGTAATGGTTGAACAAGATAAGTGACAAAAAACATACAGAATACTGGAGTGGTCTAAAGCTCAATCCTAAATATCATATAAGATAACACTGCTCACATAGATAATATTAAAGTCAATAAAACAAATAATTCTCCTTTGAGGGAGAAAATAAAGTGCAAAGAGGGCTCAAAGGTCCTCAACATGTTGTTTACGTTGAAATTGGAGGGAAAGGAGGAAGGGAGCTGAAAAAGAAGAAGGGGGATGGAGGGATAGGAGAAAACAAAAAAAGGGGGGGTTAAGGGGAGACAAATTCACTAATAAGAGTATGTAGTGTCAGTCATGAAGGCTTTCTAAAGTTTCTTCACTGGCTAGTGGTCAGGGGATGTTATATTAGGTGTCCACTCAGTCTTATTAGATAATTTTATGGTTACATGATCACCAATATTGGAGAGATTTAACTTTGAAATAGTGGGCTATGCCACTGGCTAATACGGCCCGGGGAGGGGGGGGGGGTCGGAGTTTTTTTTTCTTCTTCTTTTACTTGTTTTAGTGCTTTTTAAGGCATAAATAAATGTCTATATACTAAGTAGCTTTAACCTGTATCTGAACAGAGGTAGATGATATTTAAGATTATTCCTATTAAGAAGAGATTATTGGGAGTAAAGTATCAATTGTACCCATACAGTAATAATGTTTCTTTATGCTGTTTACAATGTTTTTTTTTTGTTTGGTCCTATGTATCTGTTTGGTTATTAATTAACCATTCTGTAAAATCAATACAAATTTATTTAAAAAAAAAAAAAGAAAACTAGACATGGCTAACTTTTTATGAATAAATGAAACAAATCAACTTCCTCATCTGTTTTATCACTGGAAAAATGTATAAATTATTGTACTATTTGCATACTATTTTGATATACTTACGTTCTTGTATAAATTTGTATATATATGTGTTGTTTGAGTTTGTGCACAATCTGGGTATCTTGATATACATACTGGCCCCTTTAAGTTTTAATCTTTCACCTCCAAAATGTGCGTAGTTAACATCACTTTAAAAAGCCTGTAAAGAAGCCTTGATTTCAACAAGCCCTGATGAAGCCCAGTCTCCTTGATGACGAGGAGGTGAAACGCACATTGGCATTGGGTGACCGATCCATGTGACTGACACGCTGCTTTGTTTGGTGTGGTACACTGTGGCAGATGCTAGGATTCAAGTGAATTTGTTGGCTGGCGATCGTAACAGAGGAGCACAGATGGAGCCCTGGGTGTCCGTATGATGTATTTTCAGGCAGTTGATATATGCAGCCAGACAGATGGGTATGTGACCACTACAAGAGTTTCCCTCCTGTATGTTGCTTGGCAATACTAACCCTGCTTTTGCTTGCTCTATACATTGACCTCTGTTGGATACTTGCTTACTATCTCCTAGGTCTCATGACCTTTTCCTCACTTACCCAATTTGGATACTTGGGAATAAGTAACACACTGCTCTGTTCGTTTTCTCTGTCCTCAATACTGGGACATTTACCCATTTTTGGCTAACATTACTGTGGACTTTTAGATCTATACATGTCTGCTCTTACTATTCCAGTTGAAAACCGCTTTATGCAATATAATATATAAACAGAGCTCTGTACTCAATATTAGCGTGGCCACGCTTCCTGCTTGTTACTATTGTTTGAAGTTGTGTTTCCACACTTTACCACATGTTGAGTGGTTATACACAGACAACTTAGATCCCTTTTTCCTGTTTTAGCTCAGCTGTTTTAGATAGATTTCATGTGTTTTTAACTTGCCTTATGTTTTATTTTTCAGTGGCATTTTTGAACACTGTCATTGCAGCGAGTTCATGATTGATACTATGTATAAATAAATCTGTCTTTTTGATATTTATTTTTTGAGAGTGTTTTATTTATTTAATTCTTGAAAAGAGTGCTGAATTCCCTGTCTTTATATTGTGTTACTATTACGTACCACTATATCTTCCTTTTTCTAGTTCAAATAATTCTATTTTTTGGGTCTGCACCAATAATCCTATTAAGGTGCCAGTACAATAGCCTTATGATAGTACTGATTTCAATATTTCAGGAACCTTCTTTATAAGACACATCTCCTGTAACTGCATTGTTTCCATCCACTATAAAAAAAACTATTTTTTTTATACCTATATTAATAATTAGTATAGTGTTTAATGCAACTAACCCTTTAAGCGAGGACTTCAGTCATGCTAACCCGACAAGCACAAATTTAGTATGCGCTCATGCAGTCACATTTACTTTCAACTTTTAATGCACACGCAAGTGAACGTGGGCGTGATATTTTTATATTGCGCACACGCTAACAGTAGCAAGCCACTTGTAATCTAAGCCCTTTATCAAAAAATTTTTTATTTTATTTCATTATATCTATCTGCAATTATAAGTAACTTTCATGATTATATCACATGCAGCCTCTAAGCTACAGCACTTCTGATTAAAATTACATAAAGAGTTTTTCCTGTTTCTTGCACAACACTAAAAAACTCCAAGCACCCTATAATTCTAATATCTAACTTTTTTATGATGTTGGCAATTTACATTTAAAAAAAAAAAAAAAAACATTGTCTGGTATATTTCCCTCCTGTATTAGGACCAGGAGGCCCTGGGATACTGTGCTCGGTTAAGTGTTGCTGGTTTTAAAGTGTATCCTTACAAATTTGTTTTTTTTGTCTGCATAATACACTTGTTCACATAATGGTAATGTTCATTAGAGCATGCAATTTTTCCATTACTAATCATAGCTTACTATGGTTATACACCACTTCAAAGGAATAAAACACACGGATAAATTCCCTCTTTGGAGAATCAAGCATTGCAACTCTAAAGTAGAACATGGATGGTAATGTACATGTGACTTAATGCCACTTCTGCAAAGCTATTGTCCCCAGAGCTGAAATGTACCGATTTGTTTTACTTCTTTTTGGTGGTTAAAACATAGGGGTGCTTGATTTTGGTAAATAATAACACCTGAACTTCAACTGACATTGTCAGTGTAATTTTCCAATAATCACAATCCTAAAATGCCTCTTTTAGGATTGTTCTTCTTGATATATGTTTCCATTGACCAACCTCTTCAGCTCCAAACCCTTTAACCCCTTTACCCAAAATTACGTAGATCTACATCATTGCGGTATAAACACATCATGCTGCATAACATAAATCTATGTCGTAGTAGCAGGAAGCTCCATAAAACTCAGCTGTTAAGATCTTGAGCTGCAGGCATCTATCTTCATATGGTAACGGAGCATGATCAGTACTTGGTTACCACATGAAGACAGATGCCAGATCTTTTCAGATAGTGACACTATGTGATCACCATCTGTAACAATCAACTACTTGTGCCGGCGGGTGATATGGGAGGGAAAGCGGGAGGTAGGTGAGTGACACAGAGGTGGAGGGGAGAAAGTGGGAAGGGCCCCACACTACAGAAAACATTTTAAAGGGACAGTTAGGTATGGGAAAATACACTACAGGGAATTGGAAGGGGGAAATCCTAACTAACAACCGTGGTGAGGGGGAAAACCATTACACTGCAGAAATGAATATTAAAGTTAATTAGTAAATAAAATAAAAAAAACATATTAACTGGGCACTGGCAGACAGCTAGCAATACCTATGTGAGGGTTGAGGAGGGTTGAGGAGGGATCACTACACTGAGAGAAAAAAATAATAAAAAAAAACTTTTTGCAAGTGTCTAAGATGGTGTTGGGAGGGAAGACAGTTGTTTGGCAGGGATCAGGTAGAGATTAGGGAGTAAGAGGTGTCAGGTGGAAGGGACATCTCTAATCTGAATAAAAAATTAACCTTACAAACTAACGGCTAGATTACGAGTTTTGCGGTAAGAACTGCTCGGTACTAACTTGCAAGTTATTGTCACCGCTCACTTACCTACAGTGCTAGTATTACAGGTTTGCAAAAACCCAGCGTTAGCAGGCAATATTGCAGCGTAAAGCAAAATTGAGCTCCATACCGCACTCCAATACCAGCGCTGCGGTGAGCTGTTTTTACGTGCTCGTGCATGATTTCCCCATAGACATCAATGGGGAGAGCCGGCTGAAAAAAAGCCTAACACCTGCAATAAAGGAGTGTAAAGCTCTGTAACGCAGCCTCATTGATTCCTATGGAGAAACTAAATTTATGTTTACACCTAACACCATAACATAAACCCGAGTCTAAACACCCCTAATCTGCTGCCCCGACATCGCCAACACCTACATTATATTTATTAACCCCTAATCTGCCGCCCCCATTACCGCCGACACCTACCTACACTTATTAACCCCTGATCAGTCGCCCCCGACATCGCCGACACCTACATTATATTTATTAACCCCTAATCTGCTGCCCCTAACATCGCCGCCAACTACCTACATTTATTAACGCCTAATCTTTTGCCCCCAACGTTGCTGCCACTATACTAAAGTTATTAACCCCTAAGTCTAACCCTAACACCCACTAACTTTAATATAATTAAAATAAATCTAAATAAAAATTACTATCATTAACTAAATAATTCCTATTTAAAACTAAATACTTACTTGTAAAATAAACCCTAAGCTAGCTACAATATAATAATAGTTACATTGTATCTAGCTTCATTTTTTTTTTATTTTACAGCTAAGTTTGTATTTATTTTAACTAGGTAGACTAGTTAGTAAATAGTTATTAACTATTTACTAACTACCTAGCTAAAATAAATACAAATTTACATGTAAAATAAACCTAAACTTAAGTTACACTAACACCTAACCGTGGACTACAATTAAATAAATTACATTTATTAAATATAATTGGCTAAATTACAAAAAAAACCCTACTAAATTACTCAAAATAAAAAAGAAATTATCAAATATTTAAATAATTACACCTAATCTAATAGCCCTATCAAAATAAAAAAGCCCCCCAAAATAAAAAAAAACCCTAGCCTAAACTAAACTGCCAATAGCCTTAAGAGGGCCTTTTGCGGGGCATTGCCCCAAAGAAATCAGCTCTTTTACCTGTAAAAAAAACTACAAATACCCCCCCAACAGTAAAATCCACTACCTACACAACAAAACCCCCCAAATAATATCCTAACTAAAAAAACCTAAGCTCCCCATTGTCCTGAAAAGGGCATTTGTATGGGCATTGCCCTTAAAAGGGCATTTAGCTCTTTTTCCGCCCAAACCCTAAGCTAAAAATAAAACCCACCTAATAAACCCTTAAAAAAAACACTAACCCCGAAGATCCACTTACGGTTTTAAGACCCGACATCCATCCTCAACGAAGCCGGGAGAAGTCTTCATCCAAGTGGCAAGAAGTCCTCAACGAAGCCGGGAGAAGTCTTCATCCAAGCAGCAAGAAGTGATCCTCCAGACGGGCAGAAGTCTTCATCCAGACGGCATCTTCTATCTTCATCCATCCGGCACAGAGCGGCTCCATCTTCAAGACATCCGGCGTGGAGCATCCTCTTCTTTCCACAGCTCTTCTCAAATGAATGTTACTTTAATTGACGTCATCCAAGATGGCGTCCCTTGAATTCCGATTGGCTGATAGAATTCTATCAGCCAATCGGAATTAAAGGTGAAAAAATCCTATTGGCTGATGCCAGTAGGATTGAACTTGCATTCTATTGGCTGTTCCAATCAACTAATAGAATGCAAGCTCAATCCTATTGGCTGATTGGATCAGCCAATAGGATTGAAGCTGTAAGTGGATCTTCGGGGTTAGTGTTAGGTTTTTTTAAGGGTTTATTGGGTGAATTTTATTTTTAGCTTAGGGTTTGGGTGGAAAAATAGCTAAATGCCCTTTTAAGGGCAATGCCCATACAAAGGCCATTTTCAGGCAATGGGGAGCTTAGTTTTTTTTAGTTAGGATTTTATTTGGGGGGTTTTGTTGTGTGGGTGATGGGTTTACTGTTGGGGGGGGGTGTTTGTATTTTTTTTTACAGGTAAAAGTGCTGATTTTTTGGGAGCAATGCCCGCAAAAGGCCCTTTTAAGGGCTATTGGCAGTTTAGTTTCGGCTAGTTTTTTTTTTTTTTGGTGGGGGGGACTTTTTATTTTGATAGGGCTATTAGATTAGGTGTAATTAGTTTAAATATTTGATAATTTCTTTATTTTGTGTAATTTAGTGGTTTTTTTTGTAATTTAGTTAATTGTATTTAATTAATGTAATTAATTTAATTGTAGTGTAAGGTTAGGTGTTATTGTAAGGCAGGTTAGGTTTTATTTTACAAGTAAATTTGTATTTATTTTAACTAGGTAGCTAGTAAATAGTTAAAGGGACACTGAACCCAAATTTTTTCTTTTGCGATTCAGATAGAGCATGCAATTTTAAGCATCTTTCTAATTTACTCCTATTATCAAATTTTCTTCATTCTCTTGGTATCTTTATTTGAAATGTAAGAATCTAAGTTTATATGCCGGCCCATTTTTGGTGAACAACCTGGGTTGTCCTTGCTGATTGGTGGATAAATTAATCCACCAATAAAAAAATGCTGTCCAGAGTTCTGAACCTATGCCTTCTTTTTCAAATAAAGATAGCAAGAGAACAAAGAAAAATTGATAACAGGAGTAAATTAGAAAGTTGCTTAAAATTGCATGCTCTATCTGAATCATGGGTTCAGTGTGCTTTTAATAACTATTTAGTAACTAATCTACCTAGTTAAAATAAATACAAACTTAGCTGTGAAATTAAAATAAAACCTAAGCTAGATACAATGTAACTATTAGTTATATTGTAGCTATCTTAGGGTTTATTTTACAGGTAAGTATTTCGTTTTAAATAGGAATTACTTAGTTATTATTAGTAGGTTTTATTTAGATTTATTTTAATTACATTAAAGTTAGTGGGTGTTAGGGTTAGACTTAGGGTTAGGGGTCAATAACTTTAGTATAGTGGCGGCAATGTTTAGGGCAGAAGATTAGGGGTTAATAAATGTAGGTTGGTGGTGGAGATGTTAGGGGCGGCAGATTAGGGGTTAATAAGTATAATGTAAGTGGCGGCGAGGTCAGGGGCGGAAGATTAGGGGTTAATAATATTTAACTTGTGTTTGCGATGTGGGAATGTGGCGGTTTAGGGGTTAATATGTTTATCTAAGTGGCGGCAGATTAGGGGTTAATAATTTTATTTTAGTGTTCGCGATGCAGGAGGGCCTTGGTTTAGGGGTTAATAGGTAGTTTATGGGTGTTAGTGTACTTTTTAATAACTTTAGTATAGTGGCGGCAATATTGGGGGCAGAAGATTAGGGGTTAATAAATGTAGGTTGGTGGTGGAGATGTTTGGGGCGGCAGATTAGGGGTTAATAATTTTATTTTAGTGTTCGCGATGCAGGAGGGCCTTGGTTTAGGGGTTAATAGGTAGTTTATGAATGTTAGTGTACTTTTTAATAACTTTAGTATAGTGGCGGCAATGTTGGGGGCAGAAGATTAGGGGTTAATAAATGTAGGTTGGTGGTGGAGATGTTAGGGACGGCAGATTAGGGGTTAATAAGTATAATGTAGGTGGCGGTGAGGTCGGGGCGGCAGATTAGGGGTTAATAATATTTAACTTGTGTTTGCGATGCGGGAATGTGGCGGTTTAGGGGTTAATATGTTTATCTAAGTGGCGGCAGATTAGGGGTTAATAATTTTATTTTAGTGTTCGCGATGCGGGAGGACCTTGGTTTAGAGGTTAATACGTAGTTTATGGGTGTTAGTGTACTTTTTAGCACTTTAGTTATGAGTTTTATGGTACGGCTTTGTAGCGTAAAACTCATAACTACTGACTTTCAGTTTACGGTATGAATCTTGATGGTATAGGGCAGTGCTTTCCAAACTGTGTGTCGGGACACACTAGTGTGTCGGCAGCAGTGTGTAGGTGTGTCCCTGCTTCAGCCCAATATTTTTTAAATTTAATTTTTTTTTTACATTTTTTTTTGGTTTCTGACTTTCCGCCTGCCTGCTATGCATATCACATGGTTGACACGATTGATACCTAGTGTGTCACAGATCATCTTAACCAATTGGCGCAGCTCAGTGGGAACTGAAACTATTCCCATTGGCGGCTTTTGCGGCACATTGGCTCCTGACTGCACATGTAGTCTCCTTAATTGGCTTGTGACTGCATGTGTAGTCAGTGAGTGGGGCAGCAGTGTGTTTGCAGCATGGGCAGTAGTCAGTAGGGCTCACGGAGTTCTGAGGGCGGCAGTTTAAACGATGAGCTGGTCAGAGGTTTTTTTTTTTGCAGCTAGCTCCCAGTAGTGCATTGCTGCTCCTGCTCTTGATATATGGATAGGAAGTGGAAGCTTAAAAATGGTTGATGATGAAATGGGAGTATCTTTATCTAATATTCCACCAAATATTCAGAAATTGTTTTCATCCCATCAACCTCATACATCCCATTAAAATAGTAAGTAGCTATTGGTGTTATTAAACTTTTTTTTTAATTCTTGCACATACATACTGTTACTTGTAAATACATATTATTATTATTATATAATTTATGTATGTGTCCGTATATTTTAAAACAAGTTAGTTTAACCTCCTTTTTGCTAGTACAACTGAATTAATTACCATGTCGCGAAATGATGTAGGTCTAAAAAGTGTGTCACCAACATGAAAAGTTTGGAAAGCTCTGGTATAGGGTGTACCACTCACTTTTTGGCCTCCAAGGAAGACTCGTAATACCAGCGTTGTGGAAGTCCCATTGAAAAAGGACTTTTTAAAAGCTGCGGTAGTTACGTTGCGTTACAGTCAAAAAAGTGTGCGGTGCCCCTAAACCTGCAAATCTCGTAATATCAGCAGTAGTGAAAAAGAGTCTTAACGCTGCTTTTTCACTCATACCGCAAAACTCGTAATCTAGCCGTAACTGATTAAGCCCTTCACTGTCATGAATTTCGAGTAAGGTGCACAGCTGCAATTAGCAGCCTTTTAATTGCCAAAATGCAATGGCAAAACCATGCATGTCTGCTATTTCTGAAAAAAGGGATACCAGAGAAGCATTCACAACTATTTGTCATCTGACTGCAATAATTGTGTGTAAATAATTTCAGGGAGAAAACCGAAGTTGCGAAAAATTAATTTTTTTTTATATGATTTCATGATTGCATCTGTTGGACAAATAGTGTCATCAAATATACCAAAATGGGCCTAGATTAATACCTTTGGTTGTCTACTTTAAACATATATCCAATTTTTATATGTAAATTAAAAAAACAAAAGCTCTATTTTAGTTTAAATGGAGTGATAGCAAAATGCCAAAGATTCTCTGGTACGTTTGGCAAGTTTGTCTCTGAAATTCCCGATAGCAAAGGTGTTAAACTTTTGGCATTTTTGAAAAAAAACCTCTTGTGTTTTTCTTCCTATCTCTTAACAATTCTTTCAGTGTATCATTCTTTATCTGGCTTGTGGTTGTTCCCTTATAGCAATTGTGAGTGTAATATCCTTTAAACACTGGAGTAAACTAATATCATGTTTTATTACTAAATCAGCAAATGTCATAAATGTATTTCTCTGTTGTTAACTGTGTGGTTAATACTCAATTTGATGACCCCCTAATACAGAATACACACCACGGCCAACATTCTGTGCTGGTGTGGTATGAATACAGGTACATATCTTCCACATGCTCCTATGCACAGTAAACGTTACCAATAAACCAGAGATAGCTTTTTCTAGAAGGATTTTTGCTAAACCAAAATTACTGTAAACTGCTTCTATTAAACTGAAGTGCGCTTAAGTAAATTTTAGCTTTTAAAACCATGTTACTTTAAAGACAGTTTGCATTAAATGGACATTAAAGTCAATGGCTCAGATAACTTATAGCTTTATAACATTTAAACCTCTAAATTTCTGCCTGTTTCTAAGCTACTACAGACAGCCTCTTATCACATACATTTCTATTTGCTTTTCACAACAGGAGACTAACAGTTCAGGGTGTCGTCCTCCTATGTGGGTGCGCTCAGGGAACAAACAAAGATGGTGGTCGACGGCTTCCAATATCGTAGAAGCCAGGCTGCTCTTCCGATGTAAACAAGGTATGTGGTATCTGTAGCGAAGGAAAGAAGGCGCCAAATAGGGTGATATCGCTAGAAACAAATACAGAGGCAAAGTGACAAAGACTATTACTCACAAGCCAGGCGGCACTGAATCGTGCCTTCACAAGCGGACCGGGACCTCAACGTCGCCCGGAAGACCAACCAAGGCAAAATCCAATCGATGGATCAGGAACACGCTGCCGACAGCCAATCAGGGCCCAAAGCGGCAACACACCTTCCTTTCAAACCTACGGGTCTCTACACTTCCAGCTGGGGATAGATGATACACTACAAGTGCCGGGAAATTGCTCCGATTCCTCGGTAGTGATAAAGGAAATATAATACTGGATAAAGGGGAGAACGAACTCCAGCAGGATATAAAAACAAGTTTATTAAAATGTTTTTTAAAAAGCAACGCGTTTCTCGGCTACACAGAGCCGTTTCATCAGGCTATAATACATCTTCTAAACAGCCTGCTGCTTATAAACCTCCTCTATCCAATTAAAACAGTCCTAGTACACACACCCAATTAGTGGATTCTCTGTAACTTATTACTCTTGTTAACCCTTGAGTGCTTGGAAATAATATAGTGCTATCGTATTGAAAGCAAAACATATATAAACAAATGCATTTTATACAAATAATCTGTAACAATCAATTTCGTCTAATACACAAAATATTATAAAAATGGATAAAAAAAGAAAGAATTACTTACACATTAATATATAAAATTGTAAAAATACCTTGAAGCACAGATTTCCATCCATATCAGTTCATATACCATCTATTTATATATCATTTACAGCACTTGGTGGATCTAACCAATACTTCCATTATCATTATATTTAAACAATAAGACTGGCACCTTATATACCCATGTGTTAAAGGAACCTAAAACTGATAAACAAATTACTATTTATATGTAAGAGTCCTATTTTTTAGTTGATAATAATGTTTTTAATTTGTTTCAATTTGTTTTAAATTGTTTTAATTTGATCATTTTAACAACACTATACATAATGATTACTTTGGACTCCCTAAAGCCTACCCATATACATACAGTTGTTTTATGTGCCAACCATTCCCATATCAATCCTAGGTGTAATCCATTCTATTTCCCTTATTACTACAAATTATATATTTGTGTATTCGCTTGTAATGAGTAAAGATATTACTCGACAACTGGGGGGTCCCACCTGATAGGTGCCAATTGATATTCTCTAGAACTTTAGCTCTATATACAGAGGTCACTATAGACCAGTCTTATTGAATGATCCCCGCTGCCATTAGAATGTACTTAAAAGCTACCATTTTTTTAGTCTTGAAATGCAGCAAGATCAATATTCATGTTTAGGCCTGAGGGATACAACGTTTGAAGTCTATAAATCCAAAACGTCTCCCTCTGTCTTAGCCTAAAAAAGTGATTGTAGAAATCAGATCTAGGGATATGTTCTATAGGTGTAATTTTCATACAATGCAAATTCCCACTGTGTTTTAGATTACAATGTCTGGACACACTGTGTAGCTTAAAATTAGCCTTAATGTTTCTAAAATGTTCAGACCATCTCAAACTCAGACGCCTACAGGTACGCCCCACATACTGGCACCCACAAATACAAGACAGAAGATAGACTACGTAATTAGATGCACAAGTCATCCGGCTCCCCATTTTGTATGTTCTGGATGTTACAGTGGACTGGAAAGTGTTCACATTGTGTGTTATATACTTACACATTTTACATTTTTTATTTTGACATTTATAACTACCCTTTCTTTGTGTCCCGCAAGTTATATTATTTTTTCTAACGCTTCCTACATTAGATAAGTTATTTCTATCTGTGTTTTTATTCTTCACTATTTTACTGGGTGCCAGAATTCTTTTTAGATTGGGTGCTCTTTTATAGACAATCTTAGGTGTAAGGTCTAACATTGGGCCCAATATAGGGTCTTTCAATAGAATTTTCCTGTGCTTGTTAATACTCTTCTTGATCACATCATAGTTGTTATTGTATTCTGTGATAAAGAGTGGCTGGTTCCTATTATTGTCCTGATACTGTGTATTCACTTGCTTTTTTTCAAAGTATTTATTTCTATCATCCTTCTTTGCTCTTTCATAGGCACTATTAACGATTCCTTCTGGGTATCTTTTTTCTTTAAATCTATCCTTTAAGATTTTGCTCTGTATTTCATAATCTTGTGGACTACTACAATTTCTCCGAACCCGTTTGAACTGACCGTATGGTACGTTCCTTTTCCAGGGGAGATAGTGGTTGCTTCTATAATCTAAGTAGCTATTACAATCTACTTGTTTAAAGTGGGTATTAGTAATAATCTTATCATCATCAAAGGATAGATTGAGATCCAGAAAAACAACCATTTTTGTGTCAATTGTACAAGTGAATTTAAGACCCTTATTGTTGTTATTAAGGTGTCTCACAAACTCCTCAGCTGATGACCTATCGCCCCTCCATACTACTACCAAATCATCTATAAAACGGCCATAGTATACCAGGCTCGCCCCAAATCTGGAGTCATATATATATTCCTGTTCAAATGACCCCATAAAAAGATTGGCGTAACTTGGGGCGAACCTGGTACCCATGGCCGTCCCCTTGACCTGGAGAAAATACTCATCCTGAAAAATAAAATAATTATGATGTAAAATAAATGATATTAATGAAATGATAAATTATTTTTGAGAATCTGGCAGGTATAGATCTGTTTCAAGAAATCCATATACGGCCTTTATTCCTAAGTCATGTATAATATTGGAATATAAAGCTTGGACATCACACGTGATCCAAATCAGGTCACGTGTGATGTGAATCTGTTCAAGTTTACTGATTAGATCTGATGAATCTCGTATATACGAGTCCAGGCCAACGACATATTTCTGTAAGAATAAATCCACGTATGAGGAAGCATTGTCTGTTAAACTGCCGATTCCCGATATTATCGGGCGACCAGGGGGACATCTAGGGTCCTTATGCAATTTTGGCAAGTGATAGTAGAATGCACGATTAGGTTCTATGGGTACAAGGTATTCTTTTTCTTTTTTATTCACAATACCTTCCTTAAAGGCGCATTCAACTATATCTCGCAAAGCTGCCAAATATTTCAAGGTGGGGTCAGATTTTAATTTGATGTAGTAGGTTTTGTCATTCAGGATCTTTTCGGCCTCTGTCAAATAATCTGTCAGATCCTGAATGACAACTCCTCCGCCCTTATCGGCCTGTCTGATGACAATAGATTTGTCATTCCTTAGGGTTTCCAAAGCTTGTTTCTCATTCCTATATAGGTTACCCCTTTTGTTCTTATCTATACCTTTGGGGATCCGATCAAATTCGTCACTCACAAGTTGTCTAAATATTTCTATATGGGAATTGTTTACTGGTTTTGCAGCATAGTTAGATTTGTTCCTGAATGATGTGTGGATAAATCCTTCACACAAATGGTCCACTAAAGATTCAGGTTCAAAAACCGGGAGAATTTGATTATTGAGCCTAGGGTCCATATTATCTGTTAGAGTTGGTAGACTAGATTCCTCTTTTAATCTTTTCTCTGCAAAATATTTTTGCATAGAAAGCTTCTGGGTGAACCTGTTCAAATCCACAAAAAGGGAAAATACATTGTGCGAATTAGACGGGCTGAACTACAATACCTTCCCTAAAACCCTCACTTCATCGTTGGTTAGGTGATGGGAAGACAAATTAAAGATTCCACTGCTTAGGGCCCATAATCTTGCCTTTTTGAGGGCTGTATTTCGTCCTCTACATCCTCGTTTGTGTGAGGCCTTTTTCCTTTTTGGGTAGATGTAAGGCTGACGACAGGCTCCAAGTAGCTGGCAATCTTTTTTTGTTTCCATATTGGCTGTCTGGGGCGCTGATCTAAAAAATGATGTGAAGTTGTTATTTGTTGGTCATTCCTAATCCCCGTGCAATCAGATGGTCTACCATCATATTCTTGTGAATCAATATTGTTCAAAACATTGAACCTATTTGATGTACTCATCTCAGGAAAAAAGACCTCTCTTCTATCTTGTGGGGAATCCAGATTACCAGCCCCTAAAGGCGTTCTTAAATAAGAAGAATGATCCCTAGGGACTGATTTAGTATTGTGCCATTGCTCATTCACATGGGGTCTACGGTAGTTATATTGCTCATGGGAATTCCTTCCTCTATAATTCTGGTCATAGTGGCTTCTTTCACGGTTTTGATGATAATACTCTCTTTCATTTCTACCCTACCCATAATTATTATGGGTAGAGGGTCCATTAGATGACTCACTTCGATTAATCACCTGATGCTGATTATCAAAAAATCTTTGTTGACTATATTGATTTTGCCTATAGTCCCTATCTTGATATCTAAAATTGCTATTCCCGGTCCAATTCTTATTTTTATTTTTGCTTTTATTCTTATTTTTTTTTTTGTGATGGTTAACTACCAACCATCTACCCTCATCCTGATTGGGATATGTGGGTGTATCTAATGTCATCCTCTGTTCCTCATCTATATGGTCATTATTATTTAAATTTTCAGTCTGTGTTTTCTTTTTATTATAAGTGTACACTTCACCCTTCAGATAATCTTCATTGTCCCTAGCTAATTTACAATTTTTTGTTTCCATTAATTCTTTTTGATAAATGTCGGTTTTCTGTAAGACCAACTCATTTAGTTCCCCATATTGTTTAGTGCTTTTAAATTTGTCAAGACCCAGTTGAACTATTTCTATTTCTTTTGATATTTTATCAACCAATGTCTTGCGGTACGCAATCAAAATTTTCATTAAGGTTACTGAACATGTGGTAAGAGTTTCTTCCCATTTAACATTCAAAGACTGGTCATCTTTAAATGAACAGTTTTTGAAAATCCTCAGTCCTCTAGGAACTTGGTTGGCATCAACATATTTTTGGAGCATCTCAGCATCCAACCAATGCCTACATTAGTCATTAATTAGATTCTCTAATTTAGAGAATAACGTATGAATAGACATATTGTCAATGGGGCCATCCTCACCAGGGGTCACCTGTGCCAATCCTACATGGGATACTAATAATAACCTCTTATTTTGTCTTTCATTAACAGATAACATAGTTAATTTAAATTAAAAAATATTAGATTATTAAATTCTATATGTTTAATAGGAGGTGTAATCCCAATAATTACTATTGTTCTATCTTTACTTATATAACACTTACTAATATGTGAAGTGCAATTGGTTATCTTTATCAGTTTTTAAAACTATTCTAATAATGTGATCCTAAAAATGTTATCTATTGGATTATACCCGAAATAGTGATTAACTTACTACAAATTCAGTGTATAATTGTGATAAGCGCCAAACTTTCGTAGGCTATTAATTTGTTTCCCAAAATGATAGTGTCTAAAATAATAATAATAATTATTTAAATCTGATGTGATAAAATCTAAAAATTATGACGAAAATTACAAAAAACAATTGCCAATTGATTATCAAATCCTACTATACAAACCTAATACTGGATTCTTAACTCAATCCAGACAACCATACGTGTATATTCTAATACAAGTAATATCAAAAACCGCCTCACCAAAGATTGATATTACTGTGAATACCCAAGTGTATTATATAACATATATCAAATACGTATTCGTGATAACGTGAAAATATTAAAACTAAAAAATCTTCATCAATATAAGTAAACAATAGTAATCACATTCAATCTTTAGATCATCTATCTATCAAACGTGTATACTTAGCAAAAATTGTCCTTAGATGTGGAAAGAGTCCGGCAGCAACCTTAGGCCGAAGAATCGGCAAAAGATACAAACAGTTCAGGGTGTCGTCCTCCTATGTGGGTGCGCTCAGGGAACAAACAAAGATGGTGGTCGACGGCTTCCAATATCGTAGAAGCCAGGCTGCTCTTCCGATGTAAACAAGGTATGTGGTATCTGTAGCGAAGGAAAGAAGGCGCCAAATAGGGTGATATCGCTAGAAACAAATACAGAGGCAAAGTGACAAAGACTATTACTCACAAGCCAGGCGGCACTGAATCGTGCCTTCACAAGCAGACCGGGACCTCAGCGTCGCCCGGAAGACCAACAAAGGCAAAATCCAATCGATGGATCAGGAACACGCTGCCGACAGCCAATCAGGGCCCAAAGCGGCAACACACCTTCCTTTCAAACCTACGGGTCTCTACACTTCCAGCTGGGGATAGATGATACACTACAAGTGCCGGGAAATTGCTCCGATTCCTCGGTAGTGATAAAGGAAATATAATACTGGATAAAGGGGAGAACGAACTCCAGCAGGATATAAAAACAAGTTTATTAAAATGTTTTTTAAAAAGCAACGCGTTTCTCGGCTACACAGAGCCGTTTCATCAGGCTATAATA